>NW_024733126.1:5999594-6003799 GCF_018991925.1 Homarus americanus | reverse complement strand
GATGCTGGCAGTTAACATACTTCTTGTAATTTGAGGATCACCCTTACCATGTTCCTGATATAATCACTACCAATACCATCTTCATGATCGTCTGAGGAAGGGGCACTTGAACTAGGGAACCCCCAAGGGAAAGTATCGAGTCCAATGTTATTTATTGTGTTAATGAATAAGATAGCCTCACACAAATATCCCAAAGGAGTTGTAACCATTGTGACGGTTCAGTTGTGTCTAGTGACAGGGCAGGGTGTGGTATTCTTATAAGACAGTACACAGAACAAGTTACTGATGACACCGAAATTGGACTCCGGCTGAGCAATTTCATATCATGAACATAAGCTGAGTTATATGCAGTGCTAGTTGGATTGAAAAATGTTGTAAAGAGGAATAAAGATGCATATTTTTTGGTGGATAGTAGGGCAGCTTTGGATTCTTTGAACAGCGGGAGTCCAATCTTTGAGCACATTATTGGTTCATGTAGAAAAATAGTAAACACAATAAGGAAAAAAAAGGCCATAGTGTTAAATTTGTATGGGTCCCTTCACAGGTGGGGATTGGTCTTAATGAAGCAGTGGATATAATAGCAAAAAGAGCCATGAAAAAGGCCGAGATCGACATATGTATTAAAACTTTGAAACAATTAAGTAGCAAATTACGCTAAATACAATCAATAGAAGATAATCTAAAAAGGAATGAAATATATGAGAAAAGTGAAACAATGAAACATTACCATCATGTTCTCATTAACACAAATTTTACATATGAGAAAGATAAGAGCAGGTGGAAAGATTCAGTGTATATGAGGTTAAGATTTGGATATAAATATTACTGGGAACTTGGAGCTGAGAGAAGTGAACAGGAAAAAGAATGTAGAGTTTGTAGAACATCCAGATCCCATACCCTGCCACATTATATACTGGAATTTCTATTGCTTAAAGAATATAGAAACGTTTGTGTGACGGAATAAGATACTTATGTAATGAGATGTAACCACTTTAAAGCATTGCATTACATTTCACTATTTCACTGCACTTTCCTACAAGATTCCATAGTGTTTTTTGTATTCATAGATAAAGCTAAAATCTTATAGAACTCCTCCATCATCATCACCACCACTGGCTGTCCCGACTCCCGCCACTCTCCGGTAATTTCATAACGACCAGAGTTGCCCGATCGATTTTACCGATTTTCTGGGAAAATGTGTAAAAAAATCTGGAAATCCCGTAAAACATCAGGATATTTTAAATTCCTAAGAAATTTAAATATGCCAATGTAATTAAAGCTTATTTAACTGTTAAGAAGGAATAGGTTCTGTAGGCAAGAGATATATTGTTAGGTTAGGTCCAGTACACTAGAGAGAACGGTTACATCGCGCCGCTAAATGTCTAGGACTATTATAAACGAAATCCTATATAACCCTTGTCATTCCTTCCAGCCTAACTCCCCGTATGATCAATAAAATCATATAACCCTGGGTATAAAATGGGAAATGGGGGCTTGTTGATGATAATAGTGATGTATAATGCTTAACGTAATTTTCTACCGGAAATAGGATATCTTAAGACTCGGCGGTCCATTAAATTCTTAATAAAGATGGTACAGCAATTTGAAACCTACCATAATGTTATTTAAGGATGAAAATAACCGTAATTATTCTTACCTTAAATTTAGTCATCCGAATCAGCAGTCATACATAGCAGAACTCATTCTCTTCACAAGGGAATGAGTGATTTCAACATCATAGCACTTGCTGTCAAGTCATCAGGCGTTTAGTGTGAAGTAATCCAGCAATAGTACTTGTCGAGAGGCGATTTCTTGATTTTGTTTTCATTCGATTGACAGCAGAGAACACTCTCTCTGCCGCAGCACTCGAATGTGGAAGACTCAACATTGACATAATGAACTCTGCTAGGTTTGGGAAAAGGGGTGTTCCATCCCCGGACATCAGTCCACTCACTTTCACCCAAAATTTGACTGGCGTTATGTCTGGATGTTCCTTTAGAAAAGGAGTCTGGGTACTTCTGAGTATTCGTCACTCACTATCTATTTTCTTTAGATTTTCATTATTCACTAGAGAAGGAAAGTTAGCCATGATGGGTCCTAATGAAGTTACGCACCTTGACTTCACGACTGATGGGTCTAATGCTTCCAAGTGCTTGAACACTTTGTTGCCAAGAGGAAATCTTTGAAATTTGAAGTGCAGCATCAACATAAAAGTCCAGGCACTTTAATTTGAACTGTTCTACAGATTGAGGTGGGATTGAGGGAGGTCGAGATAGGCTCATTTCAACTGCTGCGCCAAAGTACATTGCCTTGAAGTCTTTAAAGTGGTTCGAATCCCGAGGATGTACACTCGCAGCAAAAAGTATAGGTGCAGGGTGAGATCGACGACTTCCGAAACGATACGTATACACTGTGATATGTCGGGAAGGTTGGTAAGGGTATCCTCATAATCCCCCCCCCTCCATTAGGTGTTGCCATATGGCTGACAATCAGTGGGTTTGTTTCCTCTTTTCGGAGTGTTGCTTTTGTGTCACCTGAATGATGAGCGAGGGTTCGGTCTCGGTGAACGTGGGTATAAAACAGAGGCAATATGATACAGTAGAGATTTACACATGCCAGACGACGTGGAAACCTAAGAGGGAACACGAGGAGCTATTATTGCCCTTCATAACGAAGGGATCGGCGTCACAGATATTAGCCGGCGGGTTGGTGTCCACAGGAACACCGCTGCACAATGGATTCGGCGATACCTCGAAACTGGTGCTACAGACGGCTGTCCCGGAGCGGCCGTCCACGCTGCGCCACCCCTCAGGACGACTAGGTCGAGTGGTTATTTGGTAGCATAAATTAATGTGGCAATATTCACAAGTATCACAAATAATTTTGTTAACAGGGAGCTCCTCATATTTCATAATGTCTATCGCTTCCCGACCTTATTTATAACGGTTTGTTTCACTTGACCAGGCCATAGTAGCTGCTCAGCATGATTACAGAGCTGCCAACATACGGCTGGAACAACTCGCCTTTCCCAATACCTTTCGTCACTGGTCTCAAATTGTTCACACTACAGTATGCACCGAAACTTTTTGTTGCAAGTGTACATCTTCCAAGGGGGTTTTCTGCACATATTCATCTTTCAGATAGCACTCTACAATTGTAGAGTACGATCTTGTGACTGATTTGTGAAGTGTAGGTGTAACTGCCCTGTGAGCGACTGTGGGATAGAATCCAGGTAAAAAAGTCACAGAAAAAAGTCACAGGAAAAAGAGTCACAGGAAAAAAAGAAAAGTTAACTATCGAATTCTCACATTTTTAAGGTTAATATGTCAATCAGTTTCAGTAAAGGAATATGCAGAACTGATGGTAACCTAACCAAACCTAACCTAACCTAACCTAACCTAACCTAACCTAACCTAACCTAACCTAACCTAACCTAACCTAACCTTTATTACCGGCCACCAAAAATTAATTGTGACTTTTTTTCTGTGACTTTTTTTCCTGTGACTTTATTACCGGCCACCGTGGGATAGTGAACCCCTTGTCAGTTAATGGCGGGCCCTCGAACTTCTCGTTACCCGTGTACAGGAAGGTGTTCAGGTCCTGGGCCTGCATATCGAAGTAATCTATTGCACCTCGAGGGTCTTGTTCCACGCTTTAAATTCTTTGTTACTTCAAAATCAGGACAAATAGTTTGAATTACCTTAGGCATGTGTTCAGCAACTGTCATGGGTAAATCATGTTCGGTTATGAAAGCAGCAAGCCGAAGTTCGGTAGCTTTAACGGTCTCGCTCTCTTTTTTCCTTACTACTTGAGGGCATATCAAACACAGAAGGTTGCTTCTTAATTGCAGAAAAATTGTCTAGGCGTTTCTTTGTGTTGGCGTGTTTTCTAAGATCAGATTTTCCGGCTTTCAAAGTTAAATCAACACAGCACACCGAACAAAAGGCACACCCGGTACCTTTAGGACTCCCTCAATATCTTCTTCCCAAGATTTTGAATATTTCTTGATATACTTCCTATTCTTCTTTTCACTAACACTAGCAGGTGTCTCGTAGCCACAAATACCGTGCGTGTCTGATGACATGATGAAGTGGGAGCGTTTCCAACTTCCCCCTCTGGAGGCAAAGAGTAGACCGAACGTGACTACGTGAGTCTACGTGCCTGCGGTAGCAATCTTTTATTTATTTTTAATAGGATTTGTAGAA
>NW_024733126.1:5975313-5999495 GCF_018991925.1 Homarus americanus | reverse complement strand
TGTGCCTTTTGCTGGGGACTTCAATGCCCACTAGGAGTGAGTAGTTTCAAAAGTTTTCAAATCTAATTGCTTGGGTTGATTATTTGTCTATCGGCCACGCTAATTCCGAATATGTTTGAGTTTTTTACATCATTGCATTAGAAGGTTTGTGGATACTTTTGGGTTTGGCATGAAAACGAAAACTGTAATAATAAAGGGATTGGCAATGTGGCACAACCTGTTAAAATCAAGTTGTTGAATTGGTATTATTCGACTACTGTGTACACTGTCTATATTATGCTATTGTTTTACAACTCAATGCGCTACAAATTATGCCGATATTTTAAGGTAAGTCACCACATACGATATTTTCGAAAACCAGTTCATATTAGTCTGCGTGATTCCGAATGAATCAGGACATTCCCTCATGAACATTACCAAACTCCGCATATGCCGTCACAATATTTACAGAGTTTGTTGAGGCTCCTGACGGGAATGCCTCCTGAATTTATTCCACGGAATCTATTCACGGCCGTTGGTAATATTCGTCCCAGGACTGATCAACGAATTCAGCCCAAGTAGCTTGACTTGGACAGTTAAGGACAAAATCTCAGTCCGTACTTTTGAATAAAATATTGTTCAATAGGTGGTGATATTGAAGTGCTGAAAGTTGTTTTTTCTGTGTTGTTTTGCAGTTGTTCAAAGGGCCGCCACCAAGATGGGTCGCCCTAAGATTAGCAACAACTCTCAGCTGCGCCAGGGTAACGATAAGGTGTTCGGGGTTCGGATGCCCTCTGCCATTCTAACAAGTTGCTCTGAACAAGGAAGTTGGAAGTGCCCTGGCTTTGGCGAAGCAGAAAACGAGAGGTTAAGGAGAAGAACAAATGCTTTTGATTATATGGATGCCACCAACAAGGTGACTGAGAAGGTACTGGAGGTATAGGAAGGCCACTGTCCCTACTATCTCTGGAAATCAGGGTGAAATGAGAGTCCACGACCTGTGGAGGATGAGGAGACGATGATGATGAAGGAATGGACAGAAACAGAAAAGGAAGAAACGAAGAACGGGAAGCTGAAGATGAGGTTTGAGGATATAGCTGAGAAGTTGTTTGATGGCAGACGACAGCAAAGTGCACGAACGAGAGAAAAGCTTCCCTGCGCCCAGAGGAAACCGGGAAGGGAGGCTGTATTGATGGCGTTGACAAAATTGTGACTGCCAAGCTGAAAGAAGAGAGGAGAAGGAAGCAAAGAGGGCAAAGAAAAGGGCTGAGGAAGAGAGGAAAACTGAGAAGATGAGGTCAAAGAGTAAGGAGGAGATGGAGAGGATGTCGTGAAAGTGTCGGCAGGGATGACAGTGCTCAGGAAGAAGATAGTGATTATAAGGATGTCAATGACAATGAGTTCAAGGCTATGGTCGACAGGAGAGCAAGATCATAGTGTTGCTAATCTTAGGACGACCCATCTTGGTGGCGGCCTTTGAACTAACTGCAAAACAACAACACAGAAAAACAACTTTCAGCACTTCAATATCACCACCTATTGAACAATATTTTATTCAAAAAGTACGGACTGAGATTTTGTCCTTAACTGTCCAAGCTCAAGCTACGGCTGAATTCGTTGATCGTCTAGACATTAAGATTCGAATACCAGGGCATTCCCGTCCAGGGAGCCTCAACAAACTCTGTAAATATTGCCATTGGCCTGCCATTGGCACATATACGGAGTTTGGTAATGTTCCATGAGCGGGAATGTCCTGAATTCATTCCACGGAATCTATCCACGCCGTTGGTAATATTGGGCCCTGGTTTTCGAAATATACGTATGTGGTGACTTGCAGCAAAAATATCGGCATAATTTGTAGCGCATTGAGTTGTAAAACAATAGCATATTATGAACCAGTGTACACAGTAGTCGAATAATCCAATTCAATAACTTGATTTTAACAGGTTGTGCCACATTGCCAGTCCCTTTATTATTTACAGTTTTTTCGCGTTTTTCATGCCAAACCCAAAAGTATCCACAAACCTTCTAATGCAATGATGTAAAAAACTCAAACATATTCGGAATTAGCGTGGCCGATAGACAAATAATCCAACCCAAGCAATTAGATTTTGAAAACTTTTGCCAAACTGTCACTCCCTAATGCCCACCATCCAACGATCAATCCGACCACAACAATGAACCAGGATGGTCATCAACTAGTGGAACTGCTGACAGATGTTCCAGAAATAACGCTCATTAATACTGGGGAAACAACACACATACTGGGAGGAACATTGGACCTCACACTCATCTCCACTGAGCTCGTTCCAGTAGCTCAGTGGGAGATAGATGATGAACTGACCAGTGACCACTTTGCAACGACAACTACTTTGAGGGTAGAGCTACTCCCTCCTCCCCCACGTCCGCCACCCTGATGGAATACCAAGAAAGCAAATTGGAAATTATATCAAGATGAACTGTTGACCAACTAAACCAGGACCTTACTGGTTCCATACAACACTCAGCAGAGAAAGCAATACCAAAAAACAAACCCTACAAATATACACTACAGAGACTACTGGTTCTGCAATGACGAGAACAGAATCACAGAATCAACACATGCAGCAGACATGTCCAACAATACACTTCCCCTGAGGGAGTGAAACTCTTGAGCTGCTGACCAACCTGCTCGTAAAATTACTCAGAAAATTAGGGAAGACAAATGGCTCGAGTGGTGTGCAACCTTTAATGCACACACCAGCCCGAGTGAACTCAGGAGAAAACTCAGGATAGCAACAGGAAAACTGCCCAGAGCTCCAGCCCTCCCCCAGCCACTACAGGAAGCTATCGCTTGGCAGAGCACTTTGCAGAACGCTCGTCATCAGCTCCACTACCTCCTGAAATAAGTCTTCAGCAAGTATAACTGGAGAGAGTAGTAGTCAGACATGCAATTGAACAAACTGACACTACAGACTGTCTGTTTACTATAGAATAAATAGGAAAGGCCAAGAAAACAAGCTAAGACACCGCTCCTGGCAGTGATGGTATAACCTATTCATTGCTCATCAATGCAGGACTTGCTGGTCAATTTGCTCTCCTAACAGTTATAAACGCATTATGGTCAGCAGGCAAACTCCCGTCTTCTTGGAAAAGAGCAAACATTTTTCCTATTCCCAAACCCAATGATCCCCAGAATTTCGGATCAATATCACTAACAGCATGCATCGGCAAAAACCGCCGAAAGGGTGGTCCTTACACGACTCCTCTGGAAAATTGGACCACTTCACGACAAGATCTTTGGATTCACCAAAGGTCTCAGAACTGCACACAGTTTGGCCACTCTCCTGGGATCGATTGGTCAAAATAAGGCAATCGTAGTATTCCTTGATCTAGAGAAGCATTTGAGCTGGCAAATGCACAGGCCATTGTAACCACTCTGGCCCGGAAAGGCGTCAAGGGATGCTTACTGGCTTGGATTGCTGACTATCTACAGAACAGCAAGAGTTACTTGTCAAGGACAAGTCTCAGATCACCAAAGACTGGAAAATGGCACACCACAAGGAGGAGTTCTTAGCCCAACTCACTTCAACATCCTCCTGGAAAACTTGAGTCGGCTCCCCTTTCAAAAGGCTACCAAACTGCTATGCTATGCTGATGACTTAGCACTGATAGAAAAGGAAGATACCAGATCAGCAAAGTCCAAAGAGCACTTGACATCATCAGTGAAGAATGTACGAGTCTCGGGCTCAAGGTATCAATCCCAAAATCGAAAGCCATGAGGATTGGACACAATGAGCCGGTGACACAACTGCAAATACAAGGTATTGCCCTACAATGGGTCAATGTATACACATACCTGGGCATCTGGATTGACAAAGGCCTAAAATTTGACAATGAGATAAACCATCTAAGCGACTGAATGGGCAAGAGAATCAACATGATGAGAGCCATGACAGAAACCAAGCTGGGTGCAGGACATGTAGTCCTAAGACAGCTATATATACACGCCATTCGATCATTAACGGACTATGCGACACCGGCTCTTAACACACTGTCTGAGTGGCAGTGGGAGAAATTGGAGGTTGCCCAGAATAACGCTGAGAGTCATTGTCAAGGCACCTATGTGGACAAAAATTGAAAACTTACACAAGGAGACGGGTCTCGCATCTCTCCAAACCAGGGCGGAACGATTAACAGCGTGCTTTGCAACAAAACTGATTACCAGGTCTCGGGAAAGTGACGTCAAGAATGGACTCTTACGAGCACTCTACCTCAACAGAGATGTCTTTAACAAGAAAACATGGCTATTGTGCGCATCTGACGCTGTAAATCGACTGGAATTGAAAGGCACAATCCTCAGCAAAGGACCTGATACAATGAGTCCAGACTACAGCACCCCAGCACCGTGGGAGTCCCCGCCAGCAGTCTTCAACATTCTACAAACTGGGACAAGAAAGGCTGACCGTAACCTACATGAGCTCCGACAGGTAGCAGAGAGAAACATGAAGGTTCTAACACACACAATAGTACAGTGTATTACACAGACGGTTCCTTAGAGCCCACCAGTACGAAGGCAGGAGCATCCTTCACCATAGAAGGAGGCAACACGTCCCTTTGAAGAACCTCGGATGGATGCTCTACTTTACAAGTTGAGCTAGCTGCCATACTTGGAGCCCTAAGACACGCTTCCATAAACAGTCAACAAGGCTTTGTAATACGCACTGACTCACGATGTGCTATTGAAGCACTACAATGCAGAGCCTAGAGATAACATTCATCTCATAACATCCGTTGTTGGCCTACTGCAAGGATTAAAACAAGATCGGCAAGTTATCATTATCTGGGTGCCCAGTCATATCGGAATCCCAGGGAATGAACGAGCTGATGCTGCTAAGGCTGCGTTAGGACAGCGAAACATTGAGATGAACATCCCGCCCAGTCAGGAGCAGGTGAAGAAGACCACAATAACACGAACTGCCCAATGGAAAATAGACAAACATAGAAGATTAACACCAGTATCACGATCGGCCAGGTGGTACTATCTGGTCACGAATTATGAGACCACCACTCATGAAGTATATAACAAGGGAAGAAGTCAACTTCGACTGACAGAGACCGGGGTACCCATGCATGGGAAATGATAGTGCAAGTACCAGCAGAGCAGCTCCTGTGCAAGACCTGCGACAGATGAGCAGAAAATTAACTGCAGTACTACCTCATAGTGCCCTGGAACACAATTAGCTAGGAGAAACATACAACCCCCTATCACAGCGGAGAAAGTTGCCAAAATGCTAACCACCAACCACTCGTGAAACCCTACAGTTTCTTAGCGTAAATCCACCCCCTCGCTAGTGGTGGAGATGTACAGTTAACTAAAAAGATGCTGGTGTTTTATCCCAGCAGTGGGTGGACCAGCATTTTAGCTTAAAGTCCGCGTAGGTAATATTTCTACAGATCTCAATAAAAAAATATATGTAAAAAAAATAAAAAATAAATACATTGCTACCGCACGCACGTAGACTCACGTAGTCACGTTCAGTCTACTCTTCGCCTCCAGAGGGGGAAGTTGGAAACCCTCCTACTTCATGTCATCAGACACGCACGGTATTAGTGGTTACGAGACACCTGCTAGTGTTGGTGAAAAGAAGAATAGGAAGTATATCAAGAAATATTCAAAATCTTGCGAAGAAGATATTGAGTTTAAAAGGTGGTTACGAGGGAGTCGTAAAGGTACCGAGTATGCATTTTGTTCGGTGTGCTGTGTTGATTTAACTTTGAAAGCCGGAAAATCTGATCTTAGAAAACACGCCAACACAAAGAAACGCTAAGAAAATTGTTCTGCAATTAAGAAGCAACCTTCTGTGTTTGATATGCCCTCAAGTAGTAAGGAAAAAAGAGAGCAAGACCGATAAAGCTAGCGAACTTCGGCTTGCTGCTTTCATAACCGAATATGATTTACAGTTGCCTAAGTTAATACAAACTATTTGTTCCGATTCTGAAGTAGCGAAGAATTTAAAGTGTGGAACAAGACCCTCGAGCTGCAGTAGATTTCTAAGATATGCAGGCCCAGGACCTGAACACCTTCCTGTACACAGGTAACGAGAAGTTCGAGGGCCTGCCATTAACTGACAAGGTGATGGTCGAAAGTTCTGCTAAAAATTTCAGGACCCCTAGAAATGGCAGAAGCCGAGCAAACACTTCAAGCGACGCCCCAAGCTACAGTCTCTGAAGTGGCAGTCGTTAGCAGGATGAAAATCGTCCAACATATTGTCCTACACTGGTCCCTTAATAGACGTAACGAACTGTCTAATTATACTATCAATTAGACCCAGACATTATTCTGTTAAACAGTACTGGCATAAAGGACGAAAGTAAGCTGAAATTTTTTGTCTACACTGTATACCAGAGGAACATGAATGGTGAGCTGAACAATGGTGTCTCTGTGGCCATCAGGTCACGGCTGAGTCAGTGTGTTGCTAGACTTCGTGGATTCAGTTCCTAGGAGTGCAGGTGGAGACAACTAGGGGGCCTGTTATCATATGAACAATGTACCTACTTCTCAGACGTCCTTACTTGAACAAGACCTCTACCAGTTGCTACGCCACAGAAAACCAACATACATCATAGGGGACTTAAATGCGCGCCACGCCATACTCAGACACGGTAATGAGAACAACGTCGGTGTGGCGCTGTATGACAACATCAGAAGGGGAAAACTGCAACACCTCGGGCCAGATTTCCCGACATTGATCAGACGTGCCAGTGCCACAACACCCGACATAATCCTCTCTAACAACGAGGCCGTCCTGAACAGGCATGTTACCGCCGGACCCATCAGTACCAGCGATCACCTGCCAGTCGTCGTGACGCTCTCATCCAATTCCATTGTGATCCCCGCCAACATCAGATCAAACCTCAAACGGGCAGACTGGGACTCCTTCAATGAGTCTGTCTCAAGCAGGGGAGAAACCTGGAAGAAGCCAGCCCCAATGACATCGACGACGCGGTCGAACAATGGTACACGGATGTGAAGACGGAGAAGGACAACAACATCCCGATCACCACTCACAGGACCATTCCCCTTCCTCACACTAGTCACCAGCTGAGGCAGCTCAGTGTCCAGTACGATCACGTGAGACAGCTAGCCAGTATCCGCGGGTGGACGCAAGAGCTGAGAGACCGGTACCTAGAGCAACAGACGGACATCCAGCACGAGAGCAAACGTCTACATGAACAAAAGTGGGCTGCTTCGGTGTGGGAGGCAGCCAACAATTACCGCGATTTTGCTGCATTCTGGAAAGGGATCAAGCGACTGATGGGTTCCACTTCTAGCACTGTCCCTTACCTGCTCGACCAAAACAATGTGAAAATATTCGAGGAGGAAAATCAAGAGCTACATCGTCGATATTTACGGAAGATCTTTACCATTAGTGAACAGGAGAACGAGGGCTTCGACAGGGAGTTTGAGGAGGATACTTTAGGTCAGTTGCAGGACCATCAGCACCTGCTCCAGCCGCTCCCACGGACTGACTTTACTAGACTGGTGGATGAAAGCTCCCTGACGGAGAGCATAATTCCTGCAGATGGGTCGGCTATCTTAAAAGGGTTTAAAAACAAATCACCTGGGCAAAGCCACATTAACAAGACGATCCTGGCTCGACTCCCCGATAACATGATAGAGAAGCTTGCTCATATATGCAACGCCTGCCTCGCCTCTGGATACTTCCCTAAGATGTTCAAAATCGCAGTTATTTGCCTCATACCAAAAGCACGGAAGCCTCCAAACAAAGTCGAAAACTTTCGACCAATATCGCTGCTAGAGGTACCTGCCAAAATCCTCGAAAAAATAGTCATCAAGCAGTTGCGGATGTATCTAGAGGACGAAAAAGTGCATAATCCCCGCCAGTTTGGCTTCCGCCAGTACCGAGGCACATACATCGCCATAGCCCAAGCCTACGAGCAGATCGTCAACGCCATGACTGGCCGCCTGCAGTGCAACGTAGTACTGAGGGACGTCAGCAAGGCGTTTGACAAAATTTGGCAGGCGGGGTTGCAGTATAAGATCATACAACTGGGGATACCCGAAAACCTGACGCGCCTGCTGTGCAACTTCATTACGGCTCGCAGAGCCAAAATGAAGATGCAAGAACGTTGTGGAGAAGAATTTTCACTCTCGAACGGCGTGCCTCCAGACTCTTGTCTCTCACCAACCCTTTGCACGCTCTACACGGTAGACCTACCACCCCAATCGTCAACAGCGAGTACTTCATGTATGCCGACAATGTAACACAGATAGTCACCTGCCCAGGAAGGTACAAGGCAAGGATGGCGCTACTCGCTGGTCGGGCAATGGAGGATATCTCGGATTATGAAAATATATGGAAAAAAAAAAATTCGTGGTCATAGGCAAATTCAAGCAAGCGCCATTGATGATCGACGACGAAGAGATTGAGTACTCTAAACAAGGCAGGTTGCTCGGCCTCATCATCTCTCGGACGGGCACCATTTCCCACGTGAAGGACAGACTAAAGAAAGCCAAAGTCGCCGCAGTCAAATTAAAACGTTTTAAACTGATGACTGAAAAGATACAAGTTCACCTGTACAAGGCGCTGGTGAGGCCTGTGTTGGAGTACCCATCTATACCACTCGTCACACTCGGGAAGACCAGACTACAACAACTACAGAGCTTCCAAAACAAGTGTTTGAGGTCAGCCAGTGGCCAACCGCCACCCTACCAGGAGACAGTGGAAACTCTCCACCTAAGAAATGAAACAGAGGCCCTCAACGTCAGGTTCCATCGCCTAGGGAAGAAGGTTTGGGACAAGCTCCTGGACGACCCTCACAGCCCAGACCATCTACGCAGGGAAGACATCAACGGAGGGCGACCCCATGCCTGGTGGCCACGGAGTCTGCCTACATTACAACAACCCAACCCACGACCCATCTATGTCCGCCACAGTGATTCACTTTAGATTAAAACTTAGATGATATAAGTTCACATTTAACAAGTCACAATCTAGTGAGTCCATAACGTAATACAGTATAAGATTTTAATAAACATGTAATTGTAAAATCATACTAGTCATTTTCTACCAAAGTATCCATTGTGCAACCACATCATAAATCCTAGGTTAGCTTAGTTAGCCAACAAACTCTGTAATATGTAAAGGGGTGTCGTCCCCCTCTGTTTAACTCGTTAAACTTTTCCAACCTTTCCCCCCTACGACTATATGCCGTGACTTCTCTATCCCTCATGTCTGGCTGTGCCTTGAGCCCCAGCATGTCTTCCATCCTTTCCCCACCTTAACCTAAAAAAAAAAATAGTGTTCAAAGCGTACATCCATACTGGATCTCAAATTGTAAGTACAATTTAAGAACGAGTGAGTTGTCCTTTTTATTAGAAAAGTAGTAGTTCTGACAGTCCAGTAACGTTGTGAGTGAGGGCGCAGTAGTGTTTGTAGCAGCAGTTTTTTTATGTTAGCAATTGTGTAATGAATCCCTACACTGTTTGAGGTACCTCTGTTGTGTTAGTGTGACATCGCTCGTGCTTATTGCATGCGTTTATATGACTTCAGTTGTATGACATTGCTTGTATGACTTCAGTTGCATGACATCGCATGTCATGCGATGTTATGACCTCAGTTATGACATCGTTATGAACGAGCAGGCGCCTTAGTTTAAGAGCATTCCCGCTTAACCGAAAGTCTTTATAGCGGTCTACCGAAACAGCCAAATCGAGTTCACTGTGCTACCAGTCATGGAAGGAAACAAGGCAGAGGAGATAAGCCTAGCCAGCGTGGAAGACCTGGAGGCGCTGAACGACGGAGATGCTAACCGGACACTCACCCAGCCAGGGCGAAGTGGAGAAACCCCTTCACCCTAGAGATAGATGAAACCAACAGGCCGGATGAATAGGGTAATTGGGGGTTATCCGCAGACGCTCGCCCAATTGACGGCGATGATGCAGAATATGAAAGATCATGTGGTTCAACTGCAGACTTTAGGCGATATGGAGGACTTTGGTGAGATGCTGTCATTACCAGGAGGAAAGCCTTTTCTGGAAACGAGTGAGGGGATGACAGCCGCGACGAGGTATCCACGAGACACATGTTGTCAACCACCGGAACCAGGAGTGTCTAGCTGCTATCCCTCGACACCCACCCAAGGAGAGTTCCCAAAACTCGGCGACTCAGTCGGGAACATCTCATCAGGGGGAGAGGGAACATGTTTCCACCCGTTATACTCACTTTTCGGAAGCAGTGACACCAACAGGAACCCAGGAGAAGGAAAACCAAGTACAAGATATACAACGAGAATGCCAGGACGGATGGTAGGGAGGCCATCGGACACGATGCTACCATCCCAGAGACTGGATGTGTTAATGGCCACTATGAGGCTTCCCTCAGACGCCGATGCCAAGGTTCAGCGGAGGGACTTGTGATGAGTACTGGGAGTTCAAGCATGCCTGCCAAAGACACATTGGGGAGGCGCCCATACCCTATGCACTAAAATTGGAAACACTTTTCTCGGCCTACACTGGCCGTGCTAAGAAATCCCTATGAGCTGCCTGCAAATAGAAGACCCCAGGGCAGGATACGAGGATAGAGCATATGACTATGAAAGGAGACACGGGATTTATTCATGGGTCGAGTGGATGAAGGATTTTGTACTGGAGATGATAGACAGGACAAGGAGGGCTTCGAGGGGATGAAGACCAGAAGAGCCGAGCGGGAGACGAATAGGCTCACACCCATACCCTTCCTCGTCATAAAGGAGACCTGTGGGCCTAGTGTCTTCGGGAAGAGAGGAGGTTAGAGGAAGGGACGATCGCACTTGCCCTGGATATCGCCCTCTACAGAGTTGCCAAGCATTCCCCAACATGTCGACTGGAGCGCGAACTTCACTCATACGTGAGGAACGTCGCTGTTTCGCCTGCTTAGATCGTTCTCCCGGATGGCCGAGTGCATCCAGAAGAATAGGTGTGGCACAGATGACTGCTATAGCTTCCACTCGAATCTCCTGCACTTCTCGAGAAATTCTATGCGCAATTACACGCCAAACCACGACGAACCATCAAGAAAAAGAACTCTTAGCCAGTTTTCAGGGGATGAAAAGAGCTTCCACCATGGATGCACACCAGTCAGAAGTGTCGGCCGACAACAAGGGGCAGAAGCTAGGTAACTGTCAACTCCAGGCCATCATGACGGCACCGAAATCTACGACCAGTCGAGCTAGGCCATGGAAACCCGAATCCAACTCGAGAGTTACGGAGAAAAGGGCTGGAAGCAGGCAGGTTGCACTGGTGACTACGAACCGAGAAAATCCGTATAAATGGGCCAGAGATACTTATGGTCGAGAAAATAACCAGGGCGAGGGGCCCAAAGATTACGACATATGACTAGCAGATCCAGGCAGAGTTGCATTCCCCATATTAAAGGTTAAGGTCGGAGAGATAAGGCGTGAAACGAATGCAACAGAGATCACCAGAGCACTCTTGGACTCAGGCAGCAACAGGTCTTACTGCACCGAGAGCCTAGCCAACAGACTACGAATAACAAGGAAGTCTATTTCAATCTCCATAGGCACGATCCTGAAGGAGACGAAGAGCGTGAAGGCCATAGAGATCGATCTGAAGGTGACTAGCTTCGGAGTGAGAAGAAGTCGACCCATCAACATTCCCAGAATCCTCGTTATTAAAGACCTGCCTTCTTCACTGGATGCATCGGTTGCGGACACCAGAGCTGTTACCAAGTGGAGGCACCTCCAAGGAACCACACCACACCACTCCACGCACCGGAAAGAGTGGATCTCCTGATAGGGTTAGATGTACCACAAGCCCTAACACAGTTATAAGTAAGGGCCGGGGAGAACGGAGAGCCCTTTCGCGGTGAGCACACTTTTAGGATGGACCATAAATGGACCGATTGGACCTGCAATGAGTGACCACCCAGCAATCAACCACCTCATCTCAGAAAAGCCGCTGAGCCTGGAGACACGTTTAGAGAAACACGTCAAACACTTCTGGGAATGTGACTGCCTACTGCAATGAAAACCCCATCTCTGTTGAAGACAGAAGGGTCCTGGTGCTGTGGTCAACTTCAGTGACGAGGGTGGACGGGCACTATCAACTTCCCATACCGTTCCGTCATGAAGAGCCGGGACTCCCGAATAACAGGAAACTAGCTGAGCGACGGTTAACGAGCTTGAAGAAACGTCTCCTGAAAGACCCAGAACTCCGCCTAAGATATCGAGAAAAGATGCAAAACCTGAACAACAAGGGACATGCTGAGAGAGTCCCATACCGTGAGCTTATCATTGTGCCGGGGAAAACCTGGTATCTCCCACATCGCCCAGTATAGAACCAAAATAAGCCCGGGAAGTTGAGAATAGTTTTTGACTGTGCTGCAACGTAAGAGTCCGTGTCCCTGAACAGCCAAGTGATGCAAAGGCCAGACCTCAACAAAAATTGATGGGAGTCCTCATTAGGTTCCGACAAGAAAGGGTGGCACTCATGGCTGATATAGAGGCTATGTTCCACCAGGTACGAGTACTGCCTAAACATCGAGACGCCCTGCGCTTCCTGTGGTGGACAGACGACCAACTATCGGGAGACCCGGTCACTTACCGGATGAAGGTACATCTCTCCGGGGGAGTGTGGAGCCCATCATGTGCGGGATGTGCACTACGACGAACATTCCAAGACCACGGGCAAAGGCTCCATGAGGAAATTAAGAAAGCAAGTCGCATCTTCTATCTCGATGATCTGCTCATTTCAGTAACATCACCAGGGAAGGCGGCCGACAGTCACCCACCAATTGAGGCAGTTGATGGAGAAAGACGGGCTCAGACTTACAAAATGGATCTGCAACCACAAAGGGCTCCTCAGATACGGAAAGAGCCATGGAAGTGAAAGAAGTTTTTTTGAAGGATGACAGGCTCCCAGCTGAGCGAGCATTGGGAATCATGTGGGATCTAGAGAATGGCGAACTTGCAGTCCGAATCCAGATCCCAACGAAGCTACAAACGAAGCGAGGTCTCCTGAGTATGGTCAGCTCCATATACGACCCATTAGGAATCATCGCTCCGAGCACCACACGAGCCGAAATCATATTCCAGAACGAGTGCAGGCGAGGCATCGGGTGGGATGAGCAAATGACCGAATACAACAAAGCCGCTTGGCGGCAGTGGCTAAATGAACTTCCCCACTTCTCTCAAGTGCGCATCCCTCTGTTACCACCCTGAATGCGCAAATCTAATAACTATTGTACATCTGCTCCACTTCTGTGACGCCTACCAGCAAGCATACGGGGCTGTATCCTACCTCAGGATCACAAATGGAGATGGAGCCCACTCTCCCTCCTTTGTGTGTGGCAGAGCCAAGCTAGCTAGCTCTAAAACAACAAACCATACCTCTGCTCGAGCTATGTGCGGGTAGTGTTGGCGGCCAAAGCGGACAAACAACTGAGAGAAGAACTAGAGTTGCAGATCGACAGATCAGGGTTCTGGACAGACATCATGGTCACCCTTCACTACATACGAAACACTGAACGGCGCTTCCATACCTTTGTGGCAAACCGAATTGCAGCTGTACAAGAGAATTCCGACGCAGAACAATGGTGACACGTGAGCTCCAACAAAAACCCAGCTGATGATGCCATCCGTGGACTGCATGGGGCAGAATTGAACAAGGACTGCAGATGGATTCAGGGACCCTCCTTTCTCCTGTTGGGAGAAAACAGTTGGCCAGAGAACCCGAAGCCGATTCCTTACCTTGCAGATGGAGACCCGGAGGTAAAAGGTGATGCAACAGTACTAGCAATGAGCACTGACCAGAGGGAGAGTATCCTCAATGGGCTATGGGCAAGTTACTCCTCATGGCATCAGCTACTGAAAAGTGTGGCGTGGCTCAGGAGGTTCATACAGTGGCGCTTCAACAATCCCAAGGAAGAACTTCACCAAGAAGATCGACTGAAGATCAACGAGTTAGAGGAGACAAGATTATCTGTCTTGCGACTGATGCAAAGGTAGGGCTTTTCCCACGAGACGGATGCGCTGGAACGAGGACACTCCATCATGACTGGTGACGTAAGCAGACTGGAACCTTACCTGGGTGCAGACGGCCTGATCAGAGTACGCGGCCGACTAAAGCGTGCTGCTCTCCATCCAGACCAAAAGAACCCTCGTGCTGTTACCCAGGGACAAAAAAAAAAAAAGTCGTACAAGAGGTACATTTGACCAGGGCTGGCCACTCAGGACGCGAGCACACACTAGCCGAGCTACGCGAGACATATTGGATATCCAAATGCCGTAAGCTGATCGACCGAGTACTACGTACGTGTGTAATTTGTCTAAGAAGCAATTGGAAGCCTACCCACCAACGCCAGGCTGACCTGCCAGAGGAACGGGTACATCCAGAAGATCGGCCATTCACCTGCACCGGAGTCGACTGTTTTGGTCCCTTCATGGTTAAACAAGGCCGGGTTCGGGCGAAAGGATGGGGATGCTTGTTTACATGTCTGGCCACCCAAGCTATACACCTTGAAGTCCTCACCTCACTAGACACAGACTTGCTCATCAACGCCATGACGAGGTTCACATCCCGCAGAGGACCTCCCAAGCGCATCAGATCCGACAATGGAACCAACATGATTGGAGCGAACAGAGAACTTCAGGAGGCTGTGAGTTAGTGGAACAGCAGTGACAATGTTAGGAACACACTCTTGCAGAGACAAATAGAATGGGAGTTCAACCCTCCGACTGCCTCTCACATGGGTAGAGTATGGGAGCGTCAGATCCGCATGATGAAGGTTCTCCAGGGGTTGATGGGCACAAAGGTACTAGACGACGAGCGACTCGACAACCTGTTCTGTGCCGTGGAGGAGGTCGTCAATGGGAGGCCCATCACCCCAGTATCCAACGACCCGAGAGACCTAGTAGCACTCGCGCCACTTCACCTACTGCGAATGCACATGGGAACCCTACCCACTGGAGGTCATCAGTCCATAGCAGAAGCGTACCGACGAAAATGGAAACCTACCCAATTCATTGCACACCAATTCTGGAAGAGGTGGGTGAAGGAATATCTCCCGACACTCCGGCGGCGACAGAAGCACTTCTGGCCGCACCGCAACTTCCGCACTGGGGACATTGTCATCATATTTGTATATCCTCTCCCAAGGAGCAAATGGATTCTAGGAAGGGTATTGGAGGTGGTACCGGGTGATGACGGCCTGGTGCGGTGTGCCAAAGTGAAGACGAAGGACTCCGTGTTAATACGTCCAGTGACAAAGCTCTGCCTCTTGGAGGGAGTTGGAGAGTGAGACTCCCGGCAGACAATGGGTTTCGAGCAAGCTCAACGGGGGAGTGTTATTGCCACAATAGGGTAATCTACAAGAGAGGGATAGAGAGAAAGGGAGACAGGAGAGAGACAGAGCGAGTGTTTACAACGAACTTTGCTGAGGTGTTAAATGCGAAACAGATGGCCCTCGCCACAAATCTGACTAACTAGCTCCCTGTGGGGTTCAGAAGATAGTCTCTCGCCGTTCAGCGAGCTAACAAGTCAGGGAGCTAAGAAGTCCTACATTAAACCCGAAATACGCAAGTTTTTATATGGCTTAACACCCTACTCTACACAAATATATCGTATATACCTAGTGGTTAATAGTGAAAGAACGTACGAGTGAATTAATTATCTCGTATGTAATTTGTACTCTGCAGCATTTGACTGAATGAAGAAAAATTGAGTCCTACGTGCAAGGGTCTCATTATCCCACAGTCGCTCACTGGACGGTTACACCTACACTTCGCAAATCGGTCACAAGATCGCACACTACAATTCTAGAGTGCTCTCTCAAAGATGAATATGTGCAGAAAACCCCCCTGGAAGATGTACATCCTCTGAATTTGAACCACTTTAATTACTTCAAGGTAATGTACTTTGGCACAGCAGTTGAAATGAGCCTATCTCGACCTCACTCAATCCCTCCTCAAGCTGTAGAACAGTTCAAGTTAAAGTGCCTGGAATTTTATATTGAAGCTGCACTTCAAATTTCAAAGAGATTTCATCTTGGCAACAGAGTGTTCAAGCACTTGGAAGCATTAGACCCATCAGTCGTTAAGTCAAGGTGCGTAGCTTCATTAGGACCTCTCATGGCTGACTTTCCTTCTCTAGTGAATAATGAAAATCTAAAGAAAATAGATGGTGAGTGACGAATACTCGGAAGTACCCTGACTCCTTTTCTAACGGAACATCCAGACATAACGCCAGTCAAATTTTGGGTGAAAGTGAGTGGACTGATGTCCGGGGATGGAACACCCCTTTTCCCAAACCTAGCAGAGTTCATTATATCACTGTTGAGTCTTCCACATTCGAGTGCTGCGGCAGAGAGAGTGTTCTCTGCTGTCAAACGAATGAAAACAAAATCAAGAAATCGCCTCTCGACAAGTACTATTGCTGGATTACTTCACACTAAACGCCTGATGACTGACAGCAAGTGCTATGATGTTGAAATCACTCGTTCCCTTGTCAAGAGAATGAGTTCTACTATGTATGACACTGCTAATTCGGATGACTAAATTTAAGGTAAGAATAATTACGGTTATTTTCATCCTTAAATAACATTATGGTAGGTTTCATATTGCTGTACCATCTTTATTAAGAATTTAATGGACCGCTGAGTCCTAAAAGATATCCTATTTACGGTAGAAAATTACGTTAAACATTATACATCACTATTATCATCAACAAGACCCCATTTCCCCTTTTATACCTAGGGTTATATGATTTTATTGGTCATACGGGGAGTTAGGCTGGAAGGAATGACAAGGGTTATATAGGATTTCGTTTATAATAGTCCTAGACATTTAGCGGTGCTATGTAACCGTTCTCTCTAGTGTACTGGACCTAACCCTACAATATAACTCTTGCCTACAGAACCTATTCCTTCTTAACAGTTAAATAAGCTTTAATTACATTGGCATATTTAAATTTCTTAGGAATTTAAAATATCCAGATGTTTTACGGGATTTCCGTTTTTTTTTTGACACATTTTCCCAGAAAATTGGTAAAATCGATCTGGCAAAACTGGTCGTTAGGAAATTACCGGTGAGTGGCGGGAGTCGGGACAGCCAGTGGTAATCGAATCGAATCGAAAAATGCTAGTGACAGGGGGGAAGGAGGTTCAGGGGAAGAATAAAGGGAGGATTGAAGTGAATTTTAGGAGGAGAGAATAGGTGCAGTGGCTAAACGCCGCTTGCGTGAGGGAGTATAAGTTGGAGGCAGCAACAACTCGCCCGGACGCGGCCAGGAGGCGACAGGACAGAGTCAGGCTAGCGTCAGATCAAGCGTCAGGTGCGTGTTGGGTTGGGCCATGGATTCTCAGTGCTTGGTCGGCTTGATTGTGTGTGTGTTGTTTTCTTGTGTGGAGGAAATGTCTTGGTATTCCTCTTAGCTTGATGTAGATTTTCTTCTCACTCTCCTCCTCTTCTTACTCTCTTGAAGTGCCCATTCGTTCGTGTTTGGGTCTTGTTGTTCGTCTTCCTCGTGTCTTAAGTCCTCATAGGTGTGGAAGAAGTCGGAGACGGTGAGGTTGACCACGTGGGCTTCAGCTCCACGGGCCTCGTGGTGTTCTTGATTCTGTGTGACGGGTGTCTTTTCTTGTGTTTTCTTTTCTGCTGGTTTTTTCTTGTCTTGGGAGCGTACAGCAAGGAGGGCCTCTTTGTAGCTCAGTTTATTGTCGAGTCGCGCCTTGGCTATCCTGCATTCCTCCTTCCATTTCGGGCAGGTCCGATCGGCGGAGGAGTGTGGGCCGCCACAGGCAGCGCATTTTTTTACTGTGTTGGGGCAGACCGTGTAGCGGTGTCCGGGGCTGCTACACATGGAGCAGGTGTCCTCCTGCGCCTCACACTTGTTGACAGTGTGTCCGTAGTGCTGGCATTTGTAACACCGTTTCGGTCTGCAGTAGGGCTTGACTGGCACAGTTACCCACGTCAGTTGAGCCTCCTTGGGTAGGGTTGTATGGTGTCCGATGAGGGCAGTGGTGTCGGACAGCTTCTTCACAACTTGGAGTTGTTTCTTGAGGAGCTCACTCAGCTCTGCTTGGTACACGTGGGCAATTTCGGCGTGGGAGATTACTCCCAGCTTCAGGTTGTCCCACTTGTAGGCAATCATTTTAAATGGAATGCCGTTGATGTCTGGGATCTCCGCGAGCTGTACGGGCATACCCTTCTCGGCGAAGGTGATCTTGATGTCACCATGGAGCTTCAGTCGTTCCACCTTGGTGACCCCCACGATCTCATTAGTTTCAAAGAACTTCTTGAGAACTAGGAGGTTTAATTTCTTGGGGCAGGTCGGCGTATCCGGACGTATCCGCGCCACGTTATCAAACTCGTAACCGTTCATGGTGAGAGGGTTAGAGAGAGTGGTAATTTGAACACGCTTCTATATATACGACCCTGGCTGCCCTCCTAAAATTCACTTCAATCCTCCCTTTCTTCTTCCCCTGAACCTCCTTCCCCCCTGTTACTAGAATGTTCATGGTAACCAGTGGTGGAAGCTGGGTAAGCGGTGAAAAGAGGGGCGTAACAATACTAACATAGTAGACTGCCACCACCAAGGCTTTTATTTAGAATATGACTTATTCAAAGAGGGTGATAGATGCGAGCTTAGGTACCTAAGTTAGTGTGAATAGTATGATAACTTGAACCTTTATTCACAACAACTAGGTTCAATCACTAATTACGTTACTGTAACACTCGGACAAAAACGGACCACTAGGCCTTACTGCATCCGTCACAAAATTGATCTTCAATTAACATTCAATACTTGTGCCTCCTTAAGGGTATTATTATTTATCATTGACAAAAAAGATATTCACTTTACACACATGCTAATAGCAGAGTGATGATAATACTTTACTAATAACTTGTTACTGAATGATCAACATGAAAACGTATACCCGGCCATCTCGACTGTGAGTATGGCTGGTCTACTCGCATAGATACACACTTCCTCTGTGGGTATAATATTTAGAGTAACCTGAGACCACAGGAACAAGTACCAGCACCTCAGCTGTGAGTATACATAGATGGTTTACTCACAATATACGAGTATAACAAACTAATACTGGTAATAACATTTTATGGTTTCCATACTCCACCTGGGACAATTATATTTCTGCTAATTATCCACATTCATGTACAAGAATACTACTTTGCACATATAATCAAAATGACTACACCAGACTCGGCTAAAGCCTCGTTAAACTTCGACGTGCGATGTTAGAGAGCCCACTCTCCTATGGCTAGCACCCAGGGCGTGTCACTCCCTCTGATTTTAATCTTGCTGGATTAAAGACACCCTGCCTTGGACATCTTGTTGGAAGGCAGTTTAAAAATTGTATTACGAAATTATGCCTCGGCATAATACATTTGATCATGCAAGCATCTCACTAAGACAATTTATTAACGACGAAAATAATAACGTTATTACTCGTGCAAGCATCTCACTAAAACAATATGAGAAACAAAGATTAAAATTTACAAATTGTAATTGTAAATCGACCATTGAGGCTTCTCTGTGAAGAAGAGGGTAGAGCGAGATTGTTCTTTGCTTCATTTGTTTTTTGTTTTTATTTACCAATGTTGAATCGTTTTCTTTATGAAACAATTAATATTCATGTATCGTAATTACAGTAATTTTTCATTTGTTCTGTACCTTGTTTATTTACCAATGTTTTGATCGTTTTCTTTATTAAATAATTAATATTCATGTATATTAATAACAATACTTCTCGAGTCGTCTGTATACAGTACACGTGTAACCTTTATACGTGTAAAATAATATCTTACAATTTGTCAGTAATACCAGCGACTGATAGTGATGACGAAATGGGGTGTATTTCCTACCATTATATATACCATGCATAGGTAGCTGCAGTCAGTGTTATTATAGCTTATTACTAACTATTCAGGGCCAAATTAAAAGAGGGTGCCCAGGCCCCCGAATGAAATAAAAATAGAATTGAATTTAACACAGTTTGGAGGATTTCTATAAAATTTTAGCTTCATCAATGAATACAAAAAACACTATTTAAATCTTGTAGGAAAGTGTAGTGAAATGTAATGCAATGCTTTAAAGTGGTTGCATCTCATTACATAAGTATCTTATTCCGTCACACAAACATTTCTATATTCTTTAAGCAATAGGAATTCCAGTATATAATGTGGCAGGGTATGGGATCTGGATGTTCTACAAACTCTACATTCTTTTTCCTGTTCACTTCTCTCAGCTCCAAGTTCCCAGTAATATTTATATCCAAATCTTAACCTCGTATACACTGAATCTTTCCACCTGCTCCTATCTTTCTCATATGTAATATTTGTGTTCATGAGAACACGATGGTAATGTTTCATTGTTTCACTTTTCTCATATATTTCATTCCTTTTTAGATTATCTTCTATTGATTGTATTTTCCGTAATTTGCTACTTAATTGTTTCAAAGTTTTAATACATATGTCGATCTCGGCCTTTTTCATGGCTCTTTTTGCTATTATATCCACTGCCATTAAGACCAATCCCGACCTGTGAAGGGACCCATACAAATTTAACACTATGGCCTTTTTTTTTTCCCTTATTGTGTTTATTATTTTTCTACATTAACCAATAATGTGCTCAAAGATTGGACTCCCGCTGTTCAAAGAATCTAAAGCTGCCCTACTATCCACCAAAAAATATGCATCTTTATTCCTCTTTACAACATTTTTCAATCCAACTAACACTGCATATAACTCGGCTTGTGTTCATGATATGAAATTGCTCAGCCGGAGTCCAATTTCGGTGTCATCAGTACCTTGTACTGTCTTAAAAAGATACCACACACTGCCCTGCCACTAGACACAACTGAACCGTCACAATGGTTACAACTCCTTTGGGATATTTGTGTGAGGCTATCTTGTTCATTAACACACTAAATAACATTGGACTCGGTACTTTCCCTTGGGGGTGCTTAGTTCAAGTGCTCCTTTCTCAGACAAACATCCTTGATACCATACACAGGCTCTCCTTCCATGCAAGTAGTCACCTATCTAGTGTAGCAACTTTCTTGATACCCCTAGTGCAGCCAGTACCTTCATAACTACTTCACTGAGCTATATCAAATGCTCCGTGTAAAATTAAATCACAAATTCTACCTCTGTCTGCATCATTTGATAAACATTTTATAACACAGTCTGAAGTACCTTTCCCTTCTAAAAGACAAATAAATTACAAGATAGATTATCCTCCACAATATATTGAAGCCTGTTTAATAATAATCTCTCCATCATCTTGGAAAAACAACATGTTAAAGACACTGGCCTGTATCCACCAGTTGCCTGAGGGACAGGAATGACTATAGCTTTCTCCCAGTCTGTTGGTAATCTACCCTCTGTATAGCTCATATTGAATAAATCTAATAATGGACTATTTTTCATACCAACTAAGCAGTTCAAAATTTCATAAGTAACACCATCTTCGCCTGGTGCTGTAGATTTTCCTTTTTAACAGTATTTAACAACTCGTCTTGAGAAATATCTACACATGTTTTATCACAAATATTTAGAGCTGCTGAAATAAATCTTCTTTCATTTTGCCACTCATCTAATGCTTCTATTTTCCTGTTAGGCAACACTAGCAGCTGGATAATGTCTGTACCATTTCCCTATATTTTGGGTAAACATTTCTGTGTTATGCTTGTTTAGTTTCAACCTCTTCCTCCTATATCTCACCTGTTGTCCCCTATCCTAATATCAAGTTTTATCAGTAACTAATAACCAATGTGAGACTGAGAAATGTCTTGGTTTTAACTTTTTTCTGTTGTCCCCTATCCTAATATCAAGTTTTATCAGTAACTAATAACCAATGTGAGACTGAGAAATGTCTTGGTTTTAACTTTTTTCTGTGCTTCATTTCACAGCTAACACTGCAGTTTCACTTCATTGTGTGACCATCCTCTGCACTCCCATTGGCAATTTCTCGGTCAACTATCAGGTTCGTGCACATGCTGCCTTAGTCATGTAGTAGGTAGTCTAGTAATTTTATGGTTCAACCTCAAACAAATTATAATAAAAATATTTTGGTGTTTTTAGTTTCTGCAACATCTTAATAGCAACACAAAAGTACAGTATCATAAATTATCTGCATATAAAAATTTTCATTACCTTACATTTTACATATTCTTGTATAGCATGAAAAAGAAGCCAAGGTTACACCATAAATGCCTTTCATAAGAACATAAGAATGGCGGAAACTGCAGCGAGTCGGTGGTGAAAACTGCTGAAAAACACTTATTCAGATTATTGCTCATATCTCCGTCGTTATCAGTTAGCTCATCGGTATTTGACTGTATTGGTCCAGTCTTTTCTCGTGTTTTAGTTTGATACATTTGAAAGAATCCCTTTCAGCTCCTACTATCCTGGATCAACTCGCCCCGAGGCCCATGATCAACTCGCCCCAAGGCCCATGATCAACTCGCCCCGAGTAGGAAGGAGCTGAGCCACTGTTTTTATACGGTATGTACCAGTAAAACCTCTCATATTAATTTATTCAGTTTTTCCTGTGAACTTTGCTACGAGAAAAAAGCTATCTTGTCGTAAAATTTAACGATTAAATGATTATTAATAAAACCTTGAAGTGGATCTTTGTCAGTAAATGGTTCAACTCACTCCGGTCTGTGGTACCCCCTTTTTTGAGTCTCACTCTTACGACATGATAAAGAATCCGAGTCGATTGTAGTACATTTAGTTGCAGCTTAGTTTTATTTGAATTTACCCATTAAATAAAAAGAAAAGACCGATTCATTAATTGCAGGGATTACAGATCCTTAAGTCAGTTTATGGGTTCATGAATTACCAAAGCTACCGGTAGCCAGTAGTTTATGTGCAGTACTGTACTGTACTGTACTGGTAGTTATTATAACATCTGTAACCATTATTGACTACAGTCGGTTAACTCTAATTTAGCACTATATAATAATTATATATATATATATATATATATATATATATATATATATATATATATATATATATATATATATATATATATATATATATATATATATATATATAATTTTACAGTGTACATGAATGTCTTGCCATCTTCTCCCCACCCTTCAACAATCTGTGCCCTTACCACCCTCCTTTACTACATATCGTCCCACTCTGAATGGCACAGGCCTGTGTAGACAGAGTTCAGGTATTACAGTAAAATACAACATGATTCCTTGTTCAAGATGTGGTGATACTGCAGGCAGGACAATATCTGCACTCCTAAATCATCTGTCTATAAAACAATCCTATGAACCAAACTTCAGGCTGTCATGCACAGTTCAAAATGAGAATGTCAGTGGAATATTTTGGAAAAATATTCGGAAGCATTGCAGCTTACAGGGCACATCGTAGCCTTTTACCCAAGGGCAGTCTAAGTCTAACTTAAGATACGAGTCTTAAAATATGTTGTCCTGTTTGTTTAGAGAAAGTGGACGGCTTGAGAGGGTTAACCTCACATTATAGCGGTCACTGTTCAGATGGTAAACGTGTAAAATGTGTGATGAAGTACTGCCATGCAGAATTCTCAGTTCATCATCCCACAGAGCACATATGGCACGCCGCCGCAAGCACTGCAGTGTAGACTCAATAAAACAGGACATAAAACAGTATTCACTGAATGAAACCACTTCTGCTTGTAATTGTTCGGAGCCTAATGATGATGACTTTGAAGACGATCAATTTCATGAAGTTGGTATTGGTAGTGATTATATCAGGAACATAGAAAGGATGATCCTCAAATTACAACAAGTATGCAAACTGCCAGCATCAACAATGCAAATGATAATTGAAGATTTCACAAGTGCTTTTGAAGTATCACAGTCTCAGAAACTTGAGGAAATTAAGAATGTTTGTAAAACTTTCATGGTAGATGGAAGTGCTATTGCAAAAATCCTTAATGTGCAGGAAAATAGTTAGTTTTCTCAAGCAATGTCTGCCCTTTCGACTGAATGGTAAAGAAAAAAAATTTACAAAGAAAAGTTTCCTTATACCTTCTTACTTTTATCCTCTTCACCACTGGTCGGCTCGTTAGCCGCTTGGGCGATCGGCCACGTCTCTGTTACGCGCTGACGCACTGTTGGCAAGTACTGGGCATGCAACCGGCTCCTGAATGTACCTGAACCCGCTCCAGTGTT
>NW_024733126.1:5937150-5975213 GCF_018991925.1 Homarus americanus | reverse complement strand
CTCCCCGTCACCCACCACCACCATCCTCCCCATCACCCACCACCACCATCCTCCCGTCACCCACCACCACCATCCTCCCCATCACCCACCACCACCATCCTCCCTGTCACCCACCTCCACCATCCTCCCTCACCCACTCCACCACCACCACCATCCTCCCAACACCCACCACCACCTCCCCGTCACCCACCACCACCCTCCTTCCCATCATCCACCACCACCACCCTCCCCAACACCCATCACCACCCACCCTCCCGTCACCCACCCACCACCACCCTCCCCGTCACCCACCACCACCATCCTCCCCTGTCACCCACCTCACTCACCACCCTCCCAACACCCACCACCACCCCTCCCATCACCCACCACCACCATCCTCCCTGTCACCCACCACCACCACCCTCCCAACACCCATCACCACCACCCTCCCCAACACCCACCACCACCCTCCCATCACCCCCACCACCATCCTCCGTCACCCACCACCACCATCCTCCCTGCCACCCACCACCACCACCCTCCCACCCACCACCACCCTCCCCATCACCACCCACCACCATCCTCCCCATCACCCACCACCACCCTCCCCCATCACCCACCACCACCACCATCCTCCCCATCATCCACCACCACCACCCTCCCCATCACCCACCACCACCCTCCTTCCCATCATCCACCACCACCATTCTCCCATCACCCACCACCACCTCCCATCACCCACCACCACCATCCTCCCCATCATCCACCACCACCATCCTCCCCATCACCCACCACCACCACCCTCCGCCATCACCCACCACCACCATCCTCCCATCATCCACCACCACCATCCTCCCATCACCCACCACCACCTCCCCATCATCCACCACCACCATCCTCCCCATCATCCACCACCACCACCCTCCCCATCACCCACCACCACCCTCCTTCCCATCATCCACCACCACCACCTCCCCATCACCCACCACCACCCTTCCCATCACCCACCACAACACCCTCCCCATCACCCACCACAACACCCTCCCCATACCCACCACCACCATCCTTCCCATCACCCACCACCACCATCCTCCCCGTCACCTCTATAGACTCCTCTTATCAAACTTTCAAAAATAATTTTTTTTTTTTCTGACTATTTTTACCATGGGGTCTGTCAGTCTGTCTCTCGCTGATGAAGTCTTCACCTTCATTTGTTCTATTGTGACTTTTGTTGTGTGCCTTTCTTTTATTATCAATATTTTTTATCACTCTCTTATTCCCATTTTCGTTCATTTATTCCATTGTTTCGTTATATTTGGTCTTTTTTTATTGTAAATTATTTGCGTTTGACGTTTGTGGGGAAATTTCAACACTTTATATTCGATGTTAACTCTTAAGTCGAGTGAAGTTGTTGATTAAAGTATCTTGACCCTTAGAGTATGATCATTTAATTATGTGGAGTGCAGTGACTTAATTCAAGGGTATTATGAATTAGTATTGATTATTGCATTGATTTGTTTCTTGCGTACGATGACTTAATTCCTTGAATATGATTACTTTATTCCCTAAGTACGATAACTTAAACCCCCGATGTTATTGTACTCCTAGGAAAAGGGGGGGAGCTGTTCTGTCGTTGTACTCCGGATCTTCAGTGGAGAATCTCTGTCCCAGCTTTACAGTTATCCAGGCGCGGGCTAAGTTGTCTTAAAGTTAAGACTTCCAGTTAAGTCATCTTGTGGGCGAGATATGGAAAAACTCCGATCCAACTTTTATTAAATTTGAGGCTGAAGAAAAATACTATTTCAATTTTTTTTATCACTTTCTCTCCTTCTTTCCACTTTTTCTTCTTTGTGATAAAATTGCCAAGTGCGTTATTAGTTTGTTTAGTAGACATAACAGCTGATGAAACCTGCCTCTCAGAATTACAACACATTGAAACAAACTCACAAAAGATTGGATTCCACTTTAGGGGAATCACGTATTTTTGTATAGTTTCAACACGAGGAGTTTATACGTGTCACCTTAAGATTAGCCCCCCCCCCCTCAGCTTATTTCACCTGATGATTAAACACTCTAACGTTACCTTAGGGGTTAGGATAGCGTTAGGGTGTTTATTTTTAAGGTGAAATAAGTTGAGGGTTCATTCATCAGGTTACTACGCTTGGGCTGGCAGGCAAGGCGGACAATAGGGCGAAATTTTGTCAGTTCGTCATAAGAGTAAAAAAATAAAACGAGTTTTACCTAGCATAAATAAAACCTAACCTAACCAACCTAACCTAACCTAACCCAACCTAAACCAACAACCTTTCACTAACCTAACCTAAACCAACTTAACCTTCACTAAACCTAACCTAAACCAACTTAACCTTCACTAACCTAACCTAAACCCAACTTAACCTTCACTAACCTAACCTAAACCAACTTAACCTTCACTAAACATAACCTAAACCAACTTAACCTTCACTAACCTAACCTAAACCAACTTAACCTTCACTAACATAACCTAAACTAACTTAACCTTCACTAACCCAACCTAAACCAACTTAACCTTCACTAACCTAACCTAAACATACTCAGCCTAACCTAAACAAACACCAGCTAAATTAACCTCAACAAACCTCTTCCTGACCCGACTAAGGTACTTCTGTACAGTTTAATGATCGTGAGCCAACAATAATTGGAGGTCCTGTAAGGGTGTAACATGAGACTCTTCGCTGTTTAAAGTAAATTTAGCCATCGTTATGTTACGAACCGCAGCCCATTGTCTATATGCACTGTTTTTAGTTTGATGCGAACCTTTGAAGTAGCGTACAAAAAAATCATGGACTCCCGAAAGCCAAGTTTTACCACATTGGATAAAAAAAAAAAAACAGGAACAAGCATTCTTAACAACTAGTTTAATTTGGGCCAACTTATGAGAGACTACTGGACAAACGCTAATGAGACGCAGATATAAACCCTCAAATGAATGAATCCAAGCGAAGAGTCTACGACCATTTCTTCGCTGTGTAGAACGTATTACTTTCCTGGCATTAACAAACTTGTGTTGTGGCCATTTACCCATTTTGTGTTCCCCAGTCATCGTTGTTAAACAATTTTATGGAGCAAATATCAACAACTTATGTTACATCCGTCGCAATTACTGACCAGCTATTTGTTGATGACGTAAACGAATATTTGTACAGTATTGCTTGTATTATAACTCTTCTTTTTCAACCATTAAATATTTTTTTTTATTATTGCAGGATGTGCGGCGGGGTACCATAGCCCAGGTGACTCTGACGAGGTGGACTACATCCCTAAGTATGTGCCGCCTCCCTCCACTACCACCGCGTCCCCTTCCAGGGCCTCCCACCTGCCCAACATCCTCACTTCCCTGGAGATCCCCCCAGCATACCTCGAGGAAATTCTTCGCCCGGAAAAGCCACCCTACAGGTCTTACAATGACCACCACCACCAGCTGCTCTACGAGCCACACCCCCAACAGGAAAACAGTCAGCTGTATGGCCAGCCAGATGGACACGAGAGTTACCAGGATCAGAAATCTCACGGGCACAAGTACCACGGACACAAGTACGTTCAGGACCACAAGCGTCGAGGACAGTACTATCAAGGTCAACAGTCCATTGGACAGACGCAGACCCAAGATCAGGAGTACCAACACCCCAGCTACAGGAGGAGGTCAAGTTTGGGGCCAGTACAACGGAGTGAAGGACCACCGAGATCAGAAGCCTCCATACCAGCACTACCAGGGTCAAAAGAACCAGAGCCAGAACTCAGGCTCGCAGGGGGACAGCAAGTCTCGTGATAAGGAGACCAACTACGGAGGTGTTTACACTGGGGGTGCCTCCCCCTCTGGGGGTATTTACACTGGGGGTGTTTACACTGGAGATGCTTCCTCACCCGGGGGTGTTTACACTGGTGGTGTTTACACTGGTGGTGTTTACACAAGTGATATATACTCTGGTAGTAATGATGTCAACTATGACAACACCAAAACTCCGGGCTCCAAATCACAATGGTCTTGGGATTCGTCGCATGAGAAAGAAACAGAAGACAACTTTGCCTTTCACGAAGGGGTGGAGAGCACCTCCCAGGGGCCACGATTCGACAGGAGCCTCCCACGGAAGGTGACGGTACAGGCTGGCAAGACGGCCGTGCTGGCATGTAGGGTCCTCGACAGCACTGAGAAATCAGTAAGTAATCACATTTGACACTTAATTGTATGATGTAGGTTAACTGCTGACAATGACAGTTAGAGAAAGAGTATGGAATTAAAGGAAGGGGAAGGTATTGACAAGGAAAGATGAAAAATCTATTTTTTTCTGTCATAATCATTTGTTTCTTATAGAATATGTGTAGGTGGAATTACTGCCTTCTTTAGAACCTCTGCTCCTCCTTCGTCACATATACTCTGTAACTTGGTGGACATCATGTGAACCAAGAATGCTATCATGCAATAGTTCCACAAAATAGTCTTCATCTAAGCTATAAGAGTTAGGGATAGGCCATTAATGATTTCAGGAAAGGTTGTAAGAAATGACCTGAGAGATAAGAACCTGGCGTGAGAGGCTAACTAACTCAAGCGTTGAAATTTGCCATAAAACGGTGGTGATGGTGATGATTAAACTGCCTAGTTCTTGCTTTTATTCTTTTTAACAGACGTTATTATGCACGCATTTATACTTTATTAATTGGGTAGATCAGTAGTTGTAATGGGGTAAACTAACCCGACGACCTTGTTAGCAGGTGTCTTGGATGAGGCACGAGGACCTACACATCCTGTCGGTTGGGAAATACAAGTACAGCACGGACGACCGAGTGACGGTGTCGCGGGAGGAGGAGCGGCAGGAGTGGGTGTTGACGATTGAAAAAGTGACAGAGGAGGACGCTGGTATGTACGAATGTCAAGTTTCTGCCAAGCCCGTCCTCAGCTTCATCGTCAGTCTCGAGGTCGTAGGTGAGCGGCCTGTATCTGTGTGTATCCGTGAATTAAAATGTTAAGAGACAGGTCTGTACAATAGCAAACGTGATCAACAACAACTAATTCTATATTGCCCTACACTACTACAAACTTAAACACACACATACGCACACACGTACACGCATACTTACACACACATGTATACACTACTACTACTACTTTGTTGTCACTCGGAATCGAGTATGACGATCATCCATCTATGATACAATGATACGAGTTATTAAGGATGTCACCTTCGTTGATGAGCTCTGAGGTGACTAGAGAGGCCGATACGGGACCAGCAGGGTCGTTCACAGATGTTGTACGTGTGGAGGGCTACATCTAGTGCAGGAGGAACGGCGGCAGCGTCTTTCCGGCGTTGGCGTTTGTCTGCCACGGTATGCAGTCGGGCTAACTCGAAAGTGTTGACACCTTCCCGTGTGGTGCTCCTCAAAGCGTTACAATGTGAAGTCATCGTCTCCCAGGTGAGGGGGTCAATTTGCCACTTTTTCAGGTTTGCCTTAAGACTATCCTTGTACCTTTTCATTTGCCCGCCAGCGTTACGTTTACTATTCGTTAGGTAACTGTAAAGTAGCTGCATTTATTCTCTCGCCTTCCCAACGAACTTGGAGGATGGAACGTAGACTACGTTGGTGAAAATTTTCAAGTGCCTTGATTTGCCTCCTGTCTGTGACCTATGTCTCGCTGCCATATAGCAGGGTGGGGAGGACCATTGCTCGATATACGTGCAACTTTGTAAATAAATTCAGCTCCCTACAGCTGAAGACACGGGTACGGAGTCTGCCAAAGGTTTGAGATGCACATCTGATATGATGTTGAATCTCTTCATCGATGTCCGTGGTGGTGGGCAGGTGGGAGCCGAGATACTGAAAGTGGGTAACATTAGAGAGGGTAGTGCCGTTAAGCTAGATGGTTGGTGGAGATGTGGCTGAACCAGGGGAAGGCTGAAAGAGAATCTGAGTCTTATGCGCATTCACCTCAAGGCCGAAGTGTACATACGCATCTGCATAGGTGTTCAGGATCTCCTGTAGGTCGCGTTCAGTGTGAGCGACAAGGTTGAGGTCATCTGCATACTAAAGTTCAGTGATGGAAGCTGCGGACACCTTTGTTCCTGCCTGGAGTCGTTTTACGTCCACCCCACCGGCTAAATTGGCACTGGCACGAGTAAAGATTTCAGTCAAGAAAATGAAAAAGAGTGTTAGTGCCAATACACATTCTTGTTTGGATGGGGAAGAACTCAGACTGGGTGCCACTGTGAAGGACACTGTCGTTCATGCCATCATGAAGTTGCCTCACAATGACGATGGATTTTGGTGGGCAGCAAAAACGGTTGAGGGTCCACCAGAGGTTTCCCTGCTGACCGAGTCGAAGACCTAGGTTAGGTCGATGAAGGCCATGTACAGGTCACGATGCTGTTCTCTGCACTTTTCCTGTATCTGGCGGGCAGCAAAGCTCATGTCAGTGGTGCCACGTGATGGTCCAAAGCCACATTGAGATTCTGGGAGGAAGCTTTCCGCCTCAGGAGGAAGTCTGTTTAGGAGGACTCGGGCGATAATCTTGCCAGCTACAGACAACAGCGAGATCCCGCGGTAGTTGCCACAGTCTGACCGGTCTCCCTTATTATAATTATTGGCGATGGAGGCGTCTTTAAGAGCTTGGGGGATTTCCTCCTTTTCTCATATATTCTCCAGGAGAGAATGGAGACGACTGGTAAGCAGAGGTCCTCCTGCTTTATACACCTCGGCTGGGATTCCATCAGGCCTTGAAGTACACACACACACACACACACACACACCACACACATACACGCACACACAGACACGCACGCACACACACACACGCACACACATACACGCACACAGACACATACACACACACGTGTACAAACGTACACATGCACACACACACGCACACACACACACACACGTGCACACACACATTAGCAGACATTTTCCATGGAAAAATTGCACTGGGATTTGTACGATTAAGCTTCCTGTATTGGGTTTACCCGTCACATAACTCGACCCCCCACACGCCAGATAGGACCCACGAATATTTTACTTTCCAGCATTGTTAGAAAAGTTTATCTGATGTCTCTATAAATCAGCCGAAATTAGTGTTATTTGAACGTGTAAAATTTCTGTAAAAGACGTAATTATTTTAATTACTTTGTAATATTTTTTTACAATTGTTTAATACATTTTCGAAACATTAGTAGATGGAATACCATACGATCAGTTAAGTCTCCATGTATGAATGCATTTAACTTTTTATGACTTTATGTTTTATCAATACATTTCAAAAACTTTTGTCCTCCCTTGAAATTTCGTAATCTTATAGGGTAACAGCGTGGGAGAGAGTGGGGTTTGTTGTTTGAATCCTGAGTAACTAAATATCGCAAGGGAAGCTCAGAACAGGACCAGAAAGGTTTTAAATCATACACTTCCAGTATTATGTCATACTCCAGTACTTATGTCTTTCACAAATAAAATTGAACGAATAGGATCCTCCTAACTTGATCGTGTTTTCTCTACTTGTGTGGTCATCACTACTACTGATTGGCTGAACAGTACCCAGGGCAGAGGTGGTACACGGGCCGGAGATCTTCGTGCATCGAGGGTCACTCATCAACCTGACGTGTGTGGTGACTCACGGCACCCAGCGACCTGTCTACGTCTACTGGTACCATCACAATAAGGTATTCCCCGACTATGCCATACCCACCCATAATGATGTTCTCGTCTGTTACTCACCATGAAACACAACTCATAGCCATAAACTATTGAAAAATCGTATAGCTATTGAAGACGAGTAACAAGTTTCATTATCGACCTCGGACCTTTGTAACTCTCCATTGCTGATAACATTGTATTATTACACGCCTGATAATGGCCTCGTATCTTGTCAGGCATGGTTCAATTCAATGTGTTAATGATTACATCCATTGTCAGTTTATGTTGTTATCGATGGTCCACTGTAAAAATATATTACTGGTAATTTAATCATTGACCCATTTAATTTTTTATTACTAGCAATGGTCCAATTCAATGCTGTTTTTGTTAATAGTTTTATAAGGTTAAACGTTCATTTCGCTAACCATTCACTAGTATAAAATTGTGTTGTTAACTACAATTCCCACCCAATGATGTTTTCTTTCATTATGTGTTGACGCTCGATAACAAACTGTGAAGAATTTTACTTAACTCTAACGTAGCTGTTTGTAAACTTTTTTCAGTAATTTTGGTTAATATAAAGCTCATTCGTTGAATATAACTCATTGTAAAACTGGAACATTAATTGTAGTCCTTTTGTAAAGCTGAATAGTAACTTAACTCCAATATAAAGTCACGTAAATCATTTCTGCAAATGCCTAAAGTATTCATCGAATATCTAAGCCTAGAGGTAACAACCTAAACAGTACAGTATAAAAAAACATTAAATACTTTATCAGTGTAAAAAAGATGGAAGTACAGTACAGTATACCTTTTATATCCTTTAATTTTTCCATAAAGACTTTATTGATCTACAGAGGTAATCATTAACCACCTAAATCATATGATAACCAAAAGAAAACACTAACAACTTAAACCACAAAGTCTCAGGCAAGCATTAACCATCTAAAGTTTATAATGACAGCCTAAAGGGTCTATAACACAGGGCAAAATTCCACATTCCTCGGGACAAAAACGGTCATACCGCCTTTCTCTGTCAGATTTTTCGCCTGAAAACGGATATCCGAGGAAGTGATTCGTACGGGAATTCTCGGGCAAGTTTTAACGGCATTTTGGGTCCAATTGAGGATTTATAATATTTACAATTCAAAGGAACTAATTTTATTAAAACAAATTAATAGAAAACCATTAAAATTATTTTTATGCAAATGTATTATCATTAGAATATGTTTTGTGCATAGAAATGAAAATTGCAGACAACTTTTCATTGTTTTAACTTTGAACAAGGGATTCTGAAAATTCCCTTGTCGTAAAGGTGAGGAAATCCAGAATGTTGTGGTTTTCCAGACATACATTGTATGTCAAGAAAAGCAAAAGCTTAAAACGACAACACTTTTGGACGGCCCGCCATCTTTGCTGCTGTTTGACAGAGAACGAAGAAATGAAAACAGAGAACGCCATAATTTTTCCCAGTGTGATACCCTTTACCACTGAGTTACTATAGTTGCATTTTCCTCCAGTCTCACTAAGTGCAATCTGGCATGGCAGCGTTCTCTCTCGCCACACAATTTAGCTGCTGGTAAAACTCGGATCAACTCAAGGACTATTCCCATTTGGTCTAGGGTGCACTGTCCATGATGTGCAGTGTAGTAAGAGTTTTTAAAAACTATTGAAAGTAAAGTTGAATAGTTAGAGATGTTTAATAGAAAATAATCATCCACTTCTGAATTGTAATTTCAGCGTCAAAAATCACGGAGTCTTAGTTTACTGGCAAACAGCCTGTTAAAATTAAATGAGGACTTATGTTGGGGTCTCCGAAGAAACAAATATTTTGATGATAATTGGGTCATTATTTATTGTAAGCCCGCTGGGGCGTTTATAAATTATTTTATCATCAAAAAATCTGCAATATATATATATATATATATATATATATATATATATATATATATATATATATATATATATATATATATATATATATATATATATATATATATATATATATATATATATATACATACAGGTATATGCAGTAAGCGGTTATGATTCGTTGATCGTATGTTTGCACTTGGTTGCTGATGCTACTCCCACTCATTTGCCCAACCAATAGAAGTACAGAATGAAGCCGGTGTAAATTTGTTTTTCTTTGAGCTTAAAATCTTTCTTGGTGTGGAAATTTTCTGAACCGGTACAACCTTCCCCTCCCCCTCCCCCTATCAGTCCCCCTCATTAACACATTGGGCTTGTTGCAGGTGCTGGACTACGAGGGTCGAGGGGGCGTTACTGTGATCACCAAGGCTAGCACCAACACCATCAGCCACCTCCTCATGAGGGATGCCAGGCCCGAGGACTCTGGCGTGTACTCCTGCAGGCCTTCCAATGGCGAGGACGCCTCCGCTACCCTTCACGTCCTCAATGGTTAGTATACTAACATAATTCATGTATATATATTTTTTATTGTAGAAGTCTAAGGGGATAGCAGCTGGGGGATAGGCTTATATATTTTTGCCATCCTCAAAGTGTTTATTATATTCGTGAACCAGTTGCAGTTATATATGGTCAGCTGATCTTTGTTAGTAATACTGATGAACTTTCCGGTAACTTAAACTTACAATTAATTATATAAGAATGTTTGGGCATCCATCGATACTTGGAAATTCCTGAAAATCCATTAAATCTTATACAGTAGAATAGCTACAGGAAGATGTCTTATTTGAGGTGATAACTGTCACATCTTTCAGAACACCAGGGAGAATCACCATCACCATCATCTTCGTCGTCGTCGTCGTCGTCGTTGTCGTTTTATGGCCATTTACCGCGCTTGCATGGGTTAGCCGCGATTACCTGATGGCAGCTCTCCATACTGCACGGTCTCTTGCAACCTCTCTCATCAGGTTCTTATCTCTGAGGTCATTTTTTTCAACGTCTCCCCATGCCATACTTTCATAGCTGTTCTTTAATGCCATAACCATTCGAACAAGACACTCCTCGACCCCTATCTTTCTCATTGCCTAATGGTACCTTGTCAAATGCCTACTGTAAGTCTACAAATTCAAAGTACAGCTTTCCTTCTTTCCTCAGATATTACATCTGTAGTCCTCATACCCAGCATGAACCCAAACTTCATTTCATTGATGCCCACTCTCCCTTATTAATTTCTCGATACTCCACAATTTTCATAACCTGATGTAACCGTTTCAGGCCCCTATAGTTCCCACATATAAGTGAATCACCTTTTCCCTTTGTAAGTACTGTATTCACAATCATGCTCTTCAGCCAGTTAACTGTAACATTACATTCCATCTTAAATTGTATTAATGAATTCTGTCATCATGGACACGCCAACATCATAAGATCCGTTCAGGATTTCCGCATGTGTTCCAGGACTTCCAGCAGCCTTTCCATTCTTCAATTTGTCACTCGCTTTCTTCACACAGTCTCTTTCGGGATTTGGGGAGTGTTCCTTTATTGGTTTTCCTGCTCCTATAGGCTGCCCCCGTCCCAATCAAGCTCCTCATTCAGCAGACGAGCATAGTATCTGTATTATTTTCCAAGCATCATGATATCTTCATCATACAGCCATATTACCACAGTCATTTCTCACGTACTACTCACCACCTACTTCCTTGCTTCTACCCATTGTTTGCCTTGCTTTTCTGTATACCATACCTCTAGCATCCACACTATTCACCACATCCTGTTCACGCTTCTTAAGCCTAGTAAAAAAAAAATTCTGGCCCTGCGTTTGGCTCCCAGGCAGACCTTATGCATTCTCTTCTTTATCACTGTTCAATTCATCATTCCACCGCCACGTTACTGCATACCTTGCCTTGACGTCTGTAAATAAGGTAGAGGGTAATTGCTTGTAACGCTGAGTGGGAGGACAGGAATTAGGATTGGAAGTACTTTGGTGGCAATTTGGGGGAGGAGGGATTGGGGTAGGATCAAGGAAAATGAGGGAGGAAAATTGAAGGAAAGTAAGAGATTGACTGCATACCTTGGCTGAGCCCTTCTTCCAAACACACATCTTGTCAGTCACACTTAACAGAACATCCTTTAATATCACTGATCGTTACTACTCTTCTCAACTCAGCATGAAATGCTTCTTTTTCACTCTGATCTTTCAATTATCTCACTCTCCGTCTGGGAACATACACCTTCTTCCTTCCCCTGCACAATTTAAACACATCACATGCAAGTAATCTGGGCTACAACACACATTCGTCCCCTGCTCTCACTTTGCATTCCTAACAAGCTTCCTGTTTGATTCCCTGGCAAGTATGTAGTCAATCTGTGTTTTTGTGCCACCTGACTCGTACAGTACTGTATGTGATCATCCTACTCACCTTCTTCTTAAACAATGTACTGTACCGTATTACATTCCTCTACATTCCATGCACCCCCAAATTCAAGTATGCTTCCGCCTTCAGTATACCCTTAAGCCAAAGCTTGTTCCACCAAGCACACCTTCGTGACTTGATATGTGTTCACCAGCATGGCCGTTTAGGTCATCGCCCAGTGCTACAATATCCCTTCACCACACACTGACACTACATGCAGTAACTCATCCCAGAACTTGTCCATCTCTCCCTAACGTGGTCCAACCTGGTAGTCTTCGTTATCGGGTTGAATTCATTGCATTTGTTTTCTGCTTTTTGGAACTGTTATCATCATCAAGTGGTGAAAGTCATATTAATCTGATCATGTGAGATTGTTGTAACATTATATAAATTTATTTTACTAAGCAGTTTAATATTTTTTCTCCACTTATATGGTAATCTTATACAGAAATGCACTCGTAAGTTAAATTAAATTTTTATACACACTTTAATGATTTATATGTTTCATTTAGTACTACAGGGCATCAATAGTTGCAACCAAAGATTTCCCTAACACTCGGCAGTATCTGGCATCTGTTGGTCATATATGTGATTGGTGTATAGTTGATGACGCTGATTTTCAATATAAATTATGTCAAAATAACAACATCAGAAAAAAATTTATAAAAGAAAAATAAATAAATAATTTTCATATCACAATCGCATCCATGTGTGCCCCGGAAACTTTGTCCACAACTTTACACAAGACAGTACTGTAAGGCACAACCCTACTACCGTAAACATAGTAGTACCCCGGTCCACCATCAATCTTCTAAATGTTATCCTCCTGCTGTTAATTAGTGGCAATCGTAAAGGCGTTTTCTCAGGGTTAAAGTGAGCCATGTTCAGAGTTTCGTAGCAAAACACATGTAACACCAAAAGGCACTGCTAATGTTACTACTGTTGGTCTCTTTGTATGTTGCTGAGTTGTAACTTTATTAAAGTAACAAACCGTAGACACACGTACTCATAATATACCATTTAAGTGTCTAGTTGTTATGCGTGGCAAATTTTATCCCAAACCATTATAACCATCCATCCATCCCTCCTTGATTTTCTGTTATCGCTCAATGCACGAAGGTCACTTAAGAATTTTTAAATCGATTTCTGCACAATTTTACACGATGATAAAACAATGTTACATAAGAACTGGTTTTGGGGTTTATAAAAAAATATCTGACTTGCAGAGGATGTGTATTGTTCGAGTGGTTATGGCATTATAAAAGGGCTCAAAAACCTCAGAGTAAATGGTGAGGAATCTGAAGTAAAAGTAGAGGTCCATCAGGGTTCTGTCTTGAGCTCCCTTCTATTTACCATAGGGCTGGAGGCAATATCATATGTTGATGACTCAGTGTTGATAGCAGATAGTATTGAAGAGGCCGTGCAGAAATTTAAGAAATTGAAAGATGGAATAGAGGCAAAGGGTCTGAGACTGAATGTGGCGAAAACAAAAGTATTGATTCATAGTGTGGTGTGGGTGATGGAAAATGACATGGGTTGTCTGTAAAAAATATGTTGACCGCAACCCAGTAATGTGCCTCGAGTGGACAGTGAGTACACAAGAGATACAGTGAAGTAAATAGCGTGTGCAGAACACTTTGGTCATATAATTAGAGATAGGGGGAGAATAGCAAATATTAATGGGCAAAGTTGAGGGTAGCAGGACCAGTGGAATGCAAAGACTGGGATGGATGAGTGAAATTAAAAACTGGGTCCCCAGAGAGATACAAAACCTTGAAGGATTGGTAAAAACATCCTGAGAACGTTTAGAATGGAGGAATGTGGTCGCCTTTACTGACGGCAACAGGACCTTCCTTCCGAGTGAAAGGGAAAATGCACGCTTGTTATTGTTGTTGAGATTATCGGACCGTAGTCTGACACGGGCCTTTGCCTGTAGGCGACCCGTTTGGTGGTTCCGTCTGGAGCTCTTGGAGCAGCCAGACCGGATTAACGATTTGGGGATGGAAGGTGTCCTACCTGCAGATATGAAAAGATACTACAGGTTTGCAAGTGTGAGCGGACCCTCGGTCAGTGAACGCTTGCCACCAACTCCTCCCCCCCACCCCCACTCCTGGACGTGGTCAGTTTCGGAGTGGCGCGACCCCGAACCGGGGTCCGCACTTGCTGGGGGAGGATACTTCTTAAGGTATCTGGGTGGTGGATATGATCGCTTTGTGGGATGAGACCGCTGGTGTTGTGTGTTCTTGGAAGTTTCGAATTTGTTTCGGAGACTTTGTGTGACTTCGCAGTCGAGAAGATAGTGTTCCAGTGGGTTGGCCGCTGGCTCTTGACAGTAGGTGCATTCCCTGACGACATTTCCGATCGTCTGCCAGATGCACTTGTACCCTAGTCGTAGTCGTTGAAGGCTAACTTGGGTTTGTCCTGGTGTTTTCTTGTCCGCGTATGGTGGTTCCCCTTTTGCAGCCACCAGGTACCATTTAACTGATTGGAACCAGCGTTGAATGTGTCAAGGAAGCTCTTTTGAATGTGGAGCTTGGCATTCTTTCTGAGGTGGTTCTTGATCTGTTGCACGCTTGCTGAATCTTGAATGTGTACGCTTCTAAAACGTGTGGCTGCCTTGGCTACTTCGTCTGCCATGTCATTTCCCTTGATCCCTACATGACTGGGAATCCAGTGTAAGACGACTGGGCGATTTTGTCTTTGAAAGTCCTGTAGCTGTGCGAGGATCGAGGTTATGTTGTGGACGTTGTCTCTTGGTTGACTGTGTTACAGCACCTGTATTGCCGTTTTCGAGTGTGTGATGTTACGTGTCAAAGGGGAAAGGCTCGTAACAAACAAAAAGTGAATGTATTTAAAGAGAATTCCAATATATTGTTCTTAAATTTGTATTGAGAACAACTCCAACTACGGTGTAATGTATGGATTAAATGCAGCCCCTTTTATTAAATGAATACTTGATGATTGGAGTAAAGAAACTTAAATAAAAAGTATAACTATATTTACAAATACTTACCCTAAAAACAAAGACATAAAGCTAATCACATGAACATACTAGATTACTTTAAGGTTGCCAATATCACTGACAACTAAATCAATACACGATTCAAGAACAAAAATACATAAAACACTAAATACAGCCAGCCAGCCTCAAAAATGAATACCATAAGTACATCACCCAGTTCGAAGGCAGGAGTCAACTGACAACGCAGGCCAGTGGAAAGGTTCGGAGGTTACCCAAGCTCGTGTCCTAACTAAAGGCCGGCTCTTGAACTTGAACTGTTATGGAGATTACTGGCCACTTCGCCTTTAGGCTATTTCGGCCGAAGCTGTTTGTTTCTTGAGTCATTTTCTTTGGACTTCTTCCTTTTGTTCTTTTTACTTTTCAATCGCCATTCTTCTTCTTGGTCTTGTTCTGGTATATTCTCGTAAACGTCTAAAAACGGTGTTGATGTTAATGTTACTATATCGTTTTCTTCGGTCTTGTTTAATTCTGGCGTCTTTTCTGTGGTCTTCTTGGGGTCTTGATTCTTCTTTTCTTCGGTCTTCACTACAAGGAGAGCCTCCTTGTAGCTCAGTTTTTTCTTGCTTCTCAGCTTAGCCACACTACACTCCTCCCTCCACTTGAGACACTCCCGGTCAGAGGAGGAGTGAGGGCCACCACAAGCTGCGCATTTCTTGGCGGCCGCCGAGCAGTTGGTGTGCTGGTGCCCGGGTGTCCTGTAACTACAACAGACCTCCCGAGAACGACACTTCCCTGCCAGATGGCCATACCTCTGGCATTTGTAACATCTTGTTGGTCTTCTTTCATACGGTCTTATTGGGATGTTCTCCCGTTCCAGCAATACGGTGCTTGGTAGCTTCTTGGGGTAGCCAACCAGTGCAGTTACACTGGTCAGCTTCCGTACTATTGAGAGCTGGTCTCCGATCGCCTCTGCCAGTTCTTCGTTTTCGAGGTGTTCTATCTCGGTGTGGGAGATGACTCCCAACACCAAGTTGTCCTCTGTGCGAGCTTCCATTAGTATCTGCATCCCGTTAATTTCTGTTATGTTGGCTATTTGCTGGGCCTGTCCCCATTCCGCGAAGGTGACGATAAGGCCACCACTCACTGGTGTGCGGACGACCCTTGTCACCCCCCCTAATTCCTAAAGAGTCAAAAAACTTCCTTCGGAAAGGGAGGTTTAGTTGCTTGCGCGAAGGGCATGTGACTGGGTACAGTGTTACGACCTTCGCCTAGTCACAGGTCAGCATCGTCAGGTTCACGTAGTACCTCGGGAGCAGAGAAGATCTTGCCTCGCCGAGGTGCAGTTCTCCGATCCTCGGACCGGCTCTTGTTGTTGAGATTGTCGGACCGTAGTCCGACACGGGCCTTTGCCTGTAGGGGGCCCTTTTGGTGGTTCCGGCTGGAGCACTTGGAGCAGCCAGACCGGATTTGGGATGGAGGCTGTCCTACTTGCAGATATGAAAGGATACTGCAGGTTTGAAAGTATGAGCGGACCCTCGGTCAGTGAACGCTTACCACCAACCCCCCACTCTTGGACGTGGTCACTTTCGGAGTGGCACGCCCCCCTAACTGGGGTCCGCACTTGCTGGGGGAGGATACTTCCTAAGCTATCTGGGTGGTGGGTATCGTGTGATGACCCGGAGAAGGTGGAGAATGTGGTTTGTTTGGGCCTTTCGGGTTACAGTGGCCGCTGGTGTTGTGTGTTCTTCTCGGAAGTTTCGAATTCTCTTTCGGAGATTTTGTGTGACTTCACAGTGTTCGAAGATAGTGTTCCAGTGGGCTGGCCGCTGTCTCCTGACAGTAGGTGCATTCCCTGACGACATTTCCGATCGTCTGCCAGGTGCACTTGTACCTTAGTCGTAGTCGATGAAGGCTAACTTGGGTTTGTCTTGGTGTTTTCTTGTCCGCGAATTGTGGTTCCCCTTTTGTAGTTACCAGGTACCATTTGGCTGATTGGGAACCAGCGTTGAATGCGTCAAGGAAGCTCTTTTGGATGTGGAGCTTTGTAGTCTTTCTGAGGTGGTTCTTGATCAGTTGCACGCTTGCTGGAACTTGAATATGCGCGCTTCTAGAACATGTGGCTGCCTTGGCTGCTATGTCTGCTATGTCATTTCCCCGATCCCTATATAACTGGGAATCCAGTGTAAAACGACTGGGCGATTTTGTCTTTGGAAGTCCTGTAGCTGTGTGAGGATCGAAGTTATGATGTGGACGTTGTCTCTCGGTTTACTGTGTTGTAGCGCCTGCATGGCCGTTTTTGAGTCCGTGTGAATTATGATGGACTTGTTGTGTTGCAGCGTGTTGTAGGGCTTTTGAGATTGCTACCAACTCTGTTTGTAGGGTGGAGCAGTCATTAGAAAGTCTCCATCGGAGGGTCTGACCGTGGGTGTAGAAGGCCGCTCCGGATCTATGATGTTTTGGATCCACCGAGCCGTCTGTGAAGTATGACGCTGCATCAGCCGGTGTCTCGGTGGCTATGGCTTCCTGAGTTATTCTTTTGAGGTCCTCCTTCTGGAGGTTGGCATTGCTATCACCTAGTTTGGTAATTTTGAATGTAGCTGGTGGAGGGCTCCATGGTGGAACTACATAATCACTGTCTCGTATGTCTTGGCTGTTCTTGACGAGTGTTTCTGCTTTTAGCTGCCTGATGACCTCGCTTGCCTCGTGCGACCAGGTGGGTGGCCCCTCGCGCTCTGTGGTCGAGATGGAGGGAGGCATTGATTCGCGCTTTGGCTGCTGTGGGCTTATCTGATCTACAGATTTTGGCGAGGAGTCCGGCTGTCACCTGCTTGACTCGTACTTCCAGGGGTTGTAGTTCAGTTTCCATTTGCAAATTGCAAATTCTGGTCCACATGGGTGCTTCGAGCATGGTCCTGAGAGCATTATTTTGGATAACTTCTAGCTTAGCTATCTGGTCTTCTCTCAGTCCAATGAGTGCTGGAGCACTGTAATCTACCAGCGATCTGATGGCGGCCGTGTAGTAGGCTTTGGGCACTGGTATGTTTGGTTGTGCTGGCGAGCGACCTCATTATGTTGTGTCTGCTCTTCGTCCTGTGCCTGAGATACTCGAGTTGCAGCTTGAAAGAGAGTTTCTGCTCGAACTAGATTCCACGACACTGGCGGGTGTTGGTCCAGGCTACCGGCGTGTTTTATATGGAGAGCATCATGTCTGGTGTGTCTGTGCAGATGGCCATCGCTTTCGTCTTGGCTAGATTTATCTTGAGTTTGTTGCACTCCTCTTCTATAAGTTGGAGTGCCTGTTGACTAGTCTGTTTGCTCCTCTTACTATGAGCTGTAAGTCGCCTGCATAGCAGAGAAGCTTGGCTATTTGTCTGAAAGGTAGTCTGACTAGATTTCCATCAGGACATTGAACAGCGTTGGACTGAGGATGCCTCCTTGTGGAGTTCCATTTTCGTGGGCCCTGTAGCTTGATGTTGGCCCCTGAAAGCGTACTGTTGCTTCTCTCTGTGTAAGGTAGTTCTGGATCCACCCCAGCAACCTACCTTTGACGCCTTTGTCGGCGAGCGTCGTTATAATGGCCAGTGGATTTGCTAGTTCGAAGTCCTTCTCCAAGTCGAGGAAGACCACCAAAGCTGGTTTGTTGTCCTCTGGGCTGAGTATGTCGGCAATGTTGTTGCTTGTGCCGGTGTTCTCGGTGTAAGCAAAAATGTGAGTGTGTGAGCTGCCGACTTTCCACTTGAGCCTGTTGAGAGCCATTCTCTCTCCTGTCTTCGCTATGTAGCTGAGGAGGGAGATGGGTCTTGGTTTGTCTGGTTCTCAGGGCTTCGGAATGGACTGTATATCTGCCTTATTCCATTACGGTGGACGTCACTGTGCTATCCACGACGCGTTGATGACTTGTAGCAAAGCTTCGTGCCCGGCTTCTCCGTCGTGGCAAGGCATGGAATAGGTGATCCTGTCGGCCCCTGGTGCTGTGTCCTTGCTCCGTTTTATCGACTTCTGGAGTTCTTACTGGTTGAAAAGTCTGTCGGTGTCATCTTCAACATTGCAGGTCTCTTCGATCATCTGGAGTCTGGTCTGTCGCAGACGCCGTTGTATCTCCTCCGTATGAGTCGGGAGGTTTTTCGTTGCTGCTCGGTCGGAGAAGAGTTGTGCAAATCTCTCGGCTTCCTTTTCTGGTTTGGGCCCACATTTTGCTGAGGGAGGTGTGCTCATTCAGTTCGGAGCACCACTTGAGCCAGCTTGCGCTTTTGATTTCTTCCGTCTCTTCCCTGGTATCCTTGACTTTGTTTTGCAGGAGATGTCTGTTTGTTTCCGTGAGATGTCTTCTGTAGTTTTTTTCGGGCCATGTTCACTCTGCGGTTGAGCTCTTTCACCCTGGGGCAGTAGTACCAGTAATCTTTCTACTGTCTTGATGTAGGATTTGTTTTTGGGATAGCCACTTCTGCCGCTTGGTGAAACGCCTCGACCAATTGTTGATGGAGGTTTGTCTCGTCCACGGGTGCTGCACTAGCCGGCTGTCATTTGGCGCGTCACTTAACCAGGTGTTTCCCATAGAGTTCCCAGTTCGCCTTTTGGGTATTGTATCTCCATCTCGGCGGGGTTGGCGTTTTGAAATTGTTCACCTTCAGTGTTGTTAGGGTGGCAAAGTGGTCGCTGGTCAGCGTGGGGTGTAAGTGACAGGAGGCCGAAGGCTGTAGTGCACTGGAGACGAAGGTTAGATCTAGCCTTCCTCCCCTAGTGTGGGTGGGCTCTCCGGTGCTCAGGAGGGCGATTTCAGGTGTATCTTGAAAAGAGGTGTATAGGTGTAGGCCGTCTTCATTTGTGGGGCTTACCGAGCTTAGAAAGGGATGATGTGTGTGGCATGGAGGAGCTGAAATTTTCAGTTTCTTTCTGGGAGCTGACGGTATCTTTGGGTCCCTGGTGGCCTTTTTCGGTGTAGAGTTTACCTCGGCTGTCACTCGTGTGGGGGCCGGCATGGTGTCCTCCATTGAGGTGGCTGGAGCTGTGGCGACTTGCCCGAGGACGCCCCCCATGAGTATTTGGAGCTGTGTAGGCTGGATCTTGTCGCCCAGTAGTCCGGCTAGGCCCTCCGCGAAGGTTGTCAGTACCTTGGCTAGATCTGGTGTGTGCTTGTTTTGTCTTTTTCGTAGTTGTTCTCGTTGTCTGCTGCTTGGAGGGCTGAGGTGTGGCCGTAGGGAGGCCAAGAAACTGGGCCGCACTTTGGGTGTTCACTGGTTGAGGGGGTGGGCTTTGTTGTGTATGCCCTCGGGTTCCCCACACGAAGGTACTTGGTGGGGTTGGTGTGCAAGCGGTGGAGGCCGATCTTGCTGCTGGAGGTGGTGCTGCTCGGTTTGCCTGGACCCTTTTTGTCCTCTCACAGCATCCAGGGTTCCAGGCGTGGTGTTTGCCCCCGCAGTTGGCACACTTGGGGGCAATTTTTTCCCCATTCTTCAGCCTGGTGAGACAGGAGTGTGTGCCGTGCTTCTGCGCGCAGACGGCGCACATTTCCTTGTATGTACACCTCGTTTGATGTTGCCCGTATTTCTGGTATCTGAAGTACCGAAGGGGCTCCAGGACGAAGGGCTTCACTTCGTAGATCCCCCAGGTCTATGGTGCTGGGGGGGTGGACCGTAGTGCATTATGAGCACTTGTTTTGTGGTGGCCGTCTTGTCGGTAGCGGGAGAGCATCTCTCGGCTTTTAGTATCTTTTGATGGTTCTCCAAGGGTTCGAGGGGTAGCTCCTTTGGGTATCGGAGGACTACCAACTTCATCTGTTTCTGGACGGGGTCCAGCTTGGTTGATGCAATGGTGGTGGTGTTTTTCAGGTATGTGTCGAGGGTGGAGGTGGCCCCCTTTAGGTTGGGCCACACTGAGAGCTTGGCCAGTGGGTTTTGTTTCTTCATCTCTGTGATGGCGGCTTATATCGTTTTCGTGTCCGTTTTCGAGATCCGGAATTTTGGCAGTGATGTTGGGGGCGAGGTGGTGGTGATGGGTGCCTTTTGGGCTGCTTGACGGATTTCGTTTCCCGAAAATGCACGTCGGCATTTTTTGTTTTCAACCTTCGTCCAGTTGTCGTCCTTGGTGGCGGTGGCAGTGGCAGTGGTGGTGGAGTTATTGGGGGGCGGCAGAGGTGGTGTGGATGGCGTTGTTCTTGGTTTTCAGGGCTTCGTGGAATGCCCGCAGCTGGTCCGCTTCTCTGTGCGGAGCCTGTCATGATTCGGGTCGTCGGGTTGTCGGATCAAGCGGGGGTGGAGGTTAGGAGGGCGTACGCACTACATAACCAGTGGTTAAGTGGTGTTTTCTTCTTTAGAGGTTTCTCTGTTGTCCAGAGTGGTTAAGTGGTGTTTTCTTCTTCTTTAGAGGTTTCTCTGTTGTTCAGAGCCTACCTATTCCGGATGAGTAAATAGCAGAGGAATATTAACACTCCCCACAGTCACTTGATGGTCGCATGGTCGTAGAGTGGTTCCTGAGCTTCTCTCCCGGAGCTCAGTTTGGGGAAACCTACTTACTAGTGTATGTGACTGCTCACTTACAGGCGTGTGCTGAGTGTGCCTATTGGGTAACGATGAGGATTGTCAACCTCCTTCCAGGTGGACCTGCACGATCACGGTTTTCCTGGAAAGACTCGGCAGAGGGATGGGTTCTTGTTCCAACCCCCTTTCGTGTTCACAATCTCCTGGGAGGGAGGTGAATAGTTACAGGGGGGACCGCAGGACGAATACACTTTTGAGGGTGCAGGTCCCCAGGCCAGAGCGAAAAAAGGAAAAATAGTAATAGAATGAAAAGAACACAAACCACGTCGAGAATATCATGCTATGGCTGCTCTCCAGCTGGAGTGTGGGTCACTCACACCACCAGTGGGGAGGGCATGTCAGTGCCGGACGGTCAGCAAAGTTGGCCAACAATGGCAGCAGAGAGAAGGCAGGTCCAACTGTATGCGGCTAGAGTGAGAAATGTGATGTTGTATGGCAGTGAAACATGGCCAGTTAATGGGGATGACAAAAGTAGATTTGATCGAGCTGATAAGAAAATGGTAAGGTGAATGTGTATTGTGGCACTGATATACAGGAGGCCTTGTTCAAAATAGGAGGGCAGATGGATATTGAGAATATTGGCAAGGTAACTCGTAGATACAGGTTGAGATGGTTTTGGTATGAGTTAAGAATGGATGAGGCCAATTTGGTCAAAAGGTGCTTGAGCCTAAAATTAATGCCAAGAATTACATTGAGAGAGATTGTAAGAAATAAACTTCAGAACCTGACAAGAGAGACGGCAAGAGACCGTGCAGCATGGAGAGCTGCCATCAGGTAACCGCGGCTAACCAACACAAGCTTGGAAAATGGCCGTAAAATGATGGTGATGCTAATTTAACTTGTTCTTTCTTTTACTTCTATATTTTCACCATATGTAATGACTTCTATTTGTCTTCCGCCAGGGGAGCATCAGGCTGCCATGCAGAGTGATGCAAGTCCCCGGATGTTCACGTCAGCTTTTGTCATCACTTTTGGGCTGTGCCTCATATGTGTGGTGCAGCTCTACAGAAGTAATATTGATGGTGCCCCATAAGTTACTAAGACTTGCCTTGGAAGACAGCAATGATAAGAGATGTAAGGATATAACAAGCAGCTACTGTGTGGTGACCCTCCAGTTCAGCTCAAATGAAACCTGGGAATAACTTAAGAGTTGTTCTGTTACTCTATTTACCTGGGTTCAAGTGATATCTGAGTACATAGATTTTGTCACACGTGGGCTGCTTGGCTCAAGTGATATCTGACGTACCTGGGCTTTCGTCTACAGTACTGTACTTGCCTTATGAGTACTTGAGTGATAATTAAAGTGTCTGGTTCAAGTGGAAGCATCTCAGACATTCAAGAATGACCGGAATCATCGTGAAATTCTGCTTCTGCTGCTCCCGAAGATTTTACAGAAATAATTAAAATATATATTAACGAAATATTTCCTTGCATGTACAGTATAGCATCATTTTGTATATAGATGTAAAGTACAGTAATAGAGCTGATGGTTGAAGCAAGATGTCAAATCCACCTCAGGAAGCTAATGGCCGTTTCGTAGTGAAGGAACTGTAGTAGAGGTGGATGGTGGCGTGAGGGGGGCGGCGAGGGCCAACATTTACACGAATGGCTTGACCTCGCACATGAAGGCATCACTGGACCCATCCCGACTTACTTCTTCACGCACCATCACTTACCTTCTAGTTGTTGCCAGAGGATAGTCTCCTTATGTATTTTCCAGGATAAAAGAGCCGTAGTGTTTGTACTGTATTGACCTCCATCCAAGGAATACTAGGAAGTAATACCGGTAGCACACCTTTCGTTTTGTAAGAATTTATTTTTTAATGATTAATCTGTTTTTTACAGTATATTTCAGTTCTGAACAAAAAACAATTTGTTAATTTAATTTTGTAGTTTGGAAAAGTAAATGTGAATCATTTTTGTGAGCCAAGAAGTAGGCATTGGTGGTCGTGTTGATTGTTTACATGTACACGACACCAACACAGCTTGACGCCTCACACCTAAATAAGTTCAATATTTGATAATTTAAGATAGTTTAAAATCATGATAATTCACTCTAGAATTTCAGTGATGTATATTCTTAAAGCTGCAATAGAAGATTAATGAACAGAAGAAACTCAGAAATTTTGAACACGTTTATGTATCTAAGATAGTCAATGGTAAATTTTTGAAAGAAAGATATGTGACAAATAATGGCATTGTTTTTACATAATTAAGATAGTTATGTCGGTATGTTGTTGATGTAGAAACTGTATATACAATATATAGGTGTATGTACGCATGTATATATTTCCTAAAGCAAATTTACAATATATATCTTCACAATAAGATGTACCAGACTGTATGGTATCAGTATTACTCAGCAGTTGTATAAGTCATTTTACTCTACAGAGAAAATACCTGTCAACCTTTTCATTTAATTCTAAATTTTAATGTGAATATTTTTTCAAACAGTTTTTCCGTTATGGCTGGATTCAAGAGCAAAAAACACACACTCAATTTACCGCCATTCATTCATTTTTACTGCTGTAATAGGTGTGCCCTGCTGTGGTACTCCCCTCCCACAGTGTATGAGAATCATCTAGTTTCTTCCACTCCTTCCCATACAGCCAGAGGGCTAAGCATCCAGAAACCGCGGCCATGTAACATCCTAGCACACCGTTACTATGTACAGTATGTTCACCTCACTCTGATCTTTCTATCTTTATCGTCCCTTGTGTGCCATTTAGAAACTACTCCGATACATATTCTTCGATATATTGTGGCTGGAGCACATACCAGTTGTTTGTTACCATTTTTCATGAGAAGGAACACCCAGTTTATGTTCAGCATCATTTTGGTGGTGAAACATGGAGCTGAAAACTGTTTGTTTTTGTTTTGTTTTGTAAATAAGGATGATTATTTGTATGTTTTGAGATTAATATAAATTTATTATAGTTCACAATATCTCATAATTCCTCTATATGTTTAGCGTATAAATTAGCACCTTTGAAATAGTGTTGAAGATGACTGTACTGTTCCTCTGTGTTCAGTATGTGGTAGTTTGTAGATGGTATGTCATGAATGTACTGTATGTATATTTTAGATTAATGTAAATTATATTTTCATATATTTTATGTAACTGACATATTCTTTTATTTCCTCCTTACCCGGGAATCATACAACTCCTCATCATTGAAACAAAATAAGAACCAGATTTTTTCACACACAAGGAAGAACCAATTTCCCCCCAACTTGTATTCCCTGAAATCACTACTCATGTACACATTAATTATTTAAGTTACTAAGTAATGCAGTTACTTAATGGTAAATATTATATCAGTGTGATGCGTTATTCGTCATTACAAGAAAATACACTGATCACTACAGAAAACTCAAGAATGAAGGTGGTGTAGCAAGTGTAGCCTAATAAACAGTAATAGTGTGCCCTTAATTTATAGACGTTTTCTTTGGAAAGTTAAACATTCTGCCATCAGGTGGCGCTACGGTGTCGATGTAGCACCTTATTAAAAATAATGGATTTAAGGGAAAGTTATACTTCTTTATAGGATATTCTTTTTCACAACACACTTGACCTGACCTCTTGCCCTTGTAGGGGTATCGACATATTAATGTTGTCTAGCACTCAGGATGGAAGGAAACTCTAATGTGGTTTTCTTGTATAATATATAAGTTATATGAAGACAGTCTGGTGCTGGAGATGCCGTGTGGTGGGGAGCTGATCAGTAGAGACGTTCGGTGAGTAGCCTGTTGAAGGAGGTAGATGTGCAGGAGCTTCGTTAGAGAAGATGTTGCCTGTTGCTGGCCTCCTGGTTGAATAATTGTTAGGAGCTTGCTTGAGGAGGTGTTGCTTGTTGTAGAAGAGAGAAGAGAATGAGAAAGCTGGTGGGTGAGGAAGCTCAGAGAAGGACAGCTGGTGCGTCGCCATGCTCGCTGGCGGGAGCGAGGTCCGCCAGGCAGGCGAGGAGAAGCGAGGGGCCGCCAGGCAGCGGCGGAGGAGGAGGTGTTGCTTGTTCAAGAAGATTGGTCAGAATGTATCTCAATGGAGAGACAGAGCTTATATACCCAGCAGCAGCCGCTATGAGTCATGTTGGGAAAACCCAGAAAGTCGCCGGTGACTGGTTCCGTTGCTAAGATACGGTAACATCTGGTTGGTTGCTAGGGAAGGCGGCACATTGGAATGCGATACGCAGTTTGTAGGGGAGACGTCCACTTCACCCTTCTCTTCTACCTCCCCATGTTCCTGCCGCGCTCTGGACATCTTCGCTCCTGGAACCTCATAACCGCCTGATGCAGCTAAGTGATTGCGGTGGTACTGCTATGGAAGTAATTGTGGTGGAGCTGGGAAGTGATTGGTGGTGGTGCTGGGAAGCGATTGTTGTGGTGCTGAGGAAGCGATTATGGTGGTGCCGGGGAAGCGATTGTGGTGGTGCTGGGAAGCGATTATAATGGTGCTGAGGAAGCGATTATGGTGGTGCTGGGAAGCGATTGCTGTGGTGCTGAGGAATCGAGTACGGTGGTGCTGGGGAAGTTATTGTGTGGTGGTGCTGGAGAAACGATTGCTGTGGTGCTGAGGAATCGATTGTGGTGGTGCTGAGGAAGCGATTATGGTGGTGCTGGGAAGCGATTGCTGTGGTGCTGAGGAATCGAGTACGGTGGTGCTGGGGAAGTTATTGTGTGGTGCTGGGAAAGCATTGTGGTGGTGCTGGAGAAGTGATTGTCTGGTGGTGCTGGTGATGCTAGGGAATAAATTCACATGATTGTACAGTCGAAGGAAAAAGTCGTGTTACACTTAGAAGTTCTCCGTTCAGGTAACAAGCCCTTCCTTCTCTCCTACACAACACACCAAGTCCTTCACCTCGCTCCTACACAACACACCAAGTCCTTCACCCTGCCCTACGCAACACACCAAGTCCTTCCCTCTGTCCCACACAACACACCAAGTCCTTCACCTCGCTCCCTACACAACACATCAAGTCCTTCATCTCGCTCTACACAACACACCAAGTCCTTCACCTCGCTCCTACACAAAACACCAAGTCCTTCACCTCGCCCTACACAACACACCAAGTCCTTCACCCTCCCACACAACACACCAAGTCCTTCACCTCCCCACAACACACCAAGTCCTTCACCTCTGCACAACACACCAAGTCCTTCACCTCTCCCTACACAACACACCAAGTCCTTCACCTCCCACACAACACACCAAGTCCTTCACCTGCTCCTACACAACACACCAAGTCCTTCACCTCCTCTCCCACACAACACACCAAGTCCATCACCCGCCCTACACAACACACCAAGTCCTTCCTTTCTCCTACACAACACACCAAGTCCTTCACCTGCCCTACACAACACACCAAGTCCTTCACCCTGCTCCTACACGACACACCAAGTCCTTCACCCTGCTTCTACACAACACACCAAGTCCTTCACTCTCTCCTATACAACACACCAAGTCCTTCCTCTCTCCTACACAACACACCAAGTCCTTCACCTCTCCCTACACAACACACCAAGTCCTTCACCTCTTCTACACAACACACCAAGACACACACACACCAAGTCCAGTTCACCCTTCCTTCACAACACACAAAGTCCTTCCCTCTCTCCTACACAACACACCAAGTCCTTCAACCACACGACACACCAAGTCCTTCACCCTGCCCACACAACACACCAAGTCCTTCACCTCCCCCACACAACACACCAAGTCCTTCACCCTGCTCCTACACATCACACCAAGTCCTTCAGTCCCACCTGCTCCTACACAACACACCAAGTCCTTCCACCTCTTCTACACAACATACCAAGTCCTTCACCTCTGCCCTATACAACACACCAAATCCTTCACCTCGCTCCACACACACCAAGTCCTTCACCTCCCACACAACACACCAAGTCCTTCACCCTGCCCTACACAACATACCAAGTCCTTCACCCGCTCCTACACAACACACCAAGTCCTTCAGCTTCTACACAACATACCAAGTCCTTCACCTCCTATACAACACACCAAGTCCTTCACCCTCCTACACAACACATCAAGTCCTTCATCTCTCTCCACACAATACACCAAGTCTTTCACCCTGCCCTACACAACACACCAAGTCCTTCACCTCTTCCTTCACAACACACCAAGTCCTTCCTCTCTCCTACACAACACACCAAGTCCTTCACCTCGCTTCTACACGACACACCAAGTCCTTCACCCGCTCCTACACAACACACCAAGTCCTTCACCTCTCCCCACACAACACACCAAGTCCTTCACCTCGCTCCTACGCAACACACCAAGTCCTTCCCTTTTCCTACACAACACACCAAGTCCTTCACCTCGCTCCTACACAACACACCAAGTCCTTCACCTCTTTCCTACACAACACACCAAGTCCTTCACCTCGCTCCTACACAACACACCAAGTCCTTCACCTCTTTCCTACACAACACACCAAGTCCTTCACCTCTTTCCTACACAACACACCAAGTCCTTCACCTCACTCCTATACAACACACCAAGTCCTTCACCTCTTTCCTACACAACACACCAAGTCCTTCACCTCTTTCCTACACAACACACCAAGTCCTTCATCTCGCTCCTACACAACACACCAAGTCCTTCACCTCTTTCCTACACAACACACCAAGTCCTTCACCTCGCTCCTACACCCTGTAATTCGAGTAATTTGAATCATTTAGGCAATGCTTGAGGGTGAATGAACAAGGTTACTTTTCCTGTAAGGTAGTTAGGTAGTTCAACGGAGTTGTCCGCGTGTAGCCCACACCATTGTGACGTCACCATCTGGTTTTGATTGGCTGGTTCAGGGAAGTGAAAATCAGTAGGCTTTTACACCATCCTGAGGACAGACGCGAGCTACAGCTACCCCGGACCAAAGGTGGAAACGATTCTTGAAAATTATGTATGGAAGGAACTAAGCAAACTTGGTGCAGGCCAATTATATACTGTACAACAGAGGTGCGTGAAGCCAAGGAGATATAAGAAACGAGGCGGCCTACGTCATATCCCTGAAGCTACCGCCAGGCCGGCACCGCCGTTTTTATACACTAAGCATGTGGTTCGATCATAGTGAAGCAAACTGAATCTATCGAACTAATTACGACAGAGGAGCGATTCTTAGGTATATGCAAGTAAATCACCGTAGGTGAGCGTGATCCAAGTATATGCTGATAACCACAAGGAAACAGGAAGTTCCCAAGCGCTTTCGTGTAATTCACATCTTCAGGGGTGAGTACAGACTCAGGAGTAATTATAGACTAGGCTAATATATACAGTAGAGGAGAGTGAGATAAAGTCCCTAGGGGACAGCAGGTGTCCCAGTTGATGATTCACTGGAATTCGTCAGATTCCATGGATAATATTTCATTGCCCGTCTCGAAAGATGATTTCATCGAACTTGTCAAACTGTCTTAAGGATCGTAAATTTGAATTCAATGGAGAATATTATGCTAAAAAATTTGGTATGCCAATGGGTTTCACCAGTATTAAGCAACTTGTATATTGAATTCTTTGAGAAGAAACTATTAAGTAATATTTTACTACCTTCAGCAGTCTGGTTTAGATATGTAGATGATGTAATATGTGTCTGGCCATGTAATGACCTAAAAGCTTTCTACCACAACTTAACAACTTGGCCCCCTCGATCAAATTCACAGTGGAATTAGAGAATGAACGCACATTACAACTCCTAGACCGTCTGATCCACGGAATAGGTAACGCCTTTAAGTTCAGTATTTATAGAAAACCTTCTAATGTGTGTTTATACATTCATTATTATTCTGCCCACCATAATAGTCAGTCAGTATTCCATCAATGTTTTTACTTGCTCTAAGAATATGCAGTCCGGAATTCATTGATGGGGAATATAAATATATTTATAATATTGGCTTGAACCTTAAGTGCCCTAGGTCTTTTATAGACAAATGCCTGAACATTACGAATAAATCTTCTTGTATAACTTATCATAAGCCAACCCATGACAATAAGAATCTCTTGGTATTATCATTTAAAAAAATTTTTTTTAATTCCTATACAACTGAAAACCTGGAACTTTGATGAGACATTTAAAAACTCCTGCACTGTAAAACAAATGTTAATTAAGAAATCCCCCCAACAATGCAGGCGGCTGCATCTACAAGGTTCCTTGCAAGGAATGTAATATGTTCAACTTAGGCCAGACAGGTAAAGATCTTGTAACTAGACTTAAACAACATAAATATAGTGTTAGGACAGGCCAGGAATCCAATGCTCTGTTCATTCATATGAGAGATAATAAGCATTGCATTGACTGGGATAATGCCTCCTCAATATTACCTTGTAATTCAAATCAGGGACGTACCCAGAAATTGAGTAGGGGGGGTTTCCAAATTACTGAGAAGTCTGGCGTGCGTAGCGAGCCCTTTCAGCTGGGGGGGGGTCCGGGGGGACGCTGTATGCCCCCCCGGAAAAATGTTTGAAATCTGACCAATATTTGAAGCCATTTGCATTGAATCTTAGGAAATAATCTGGTGTTGAAGATGGTGTAATTTAACATCCTACTCTTTTTATATAGACTTATATTACAGGATAATAGAAGTCATAAATTTTTTTTTAAATATTTTATTTACACAATTTTAAAATACATGAATTTACTGCACTATACTGCTCTATATTAAGTGCATTCAGGTGCATGGGAATGGCAGAGGTGGTGGAAGTTACCGTGGCGTGGGGTGAAGTCAGGTCAGGTAAGCTGACCCAACCTTCGTGTTACTAAGGTGTCGCCAGGTCAGGTATGGGTTGGCCCCACCATGCAGTACCTGGAGGGGGGTTTCCAGGCAACCAGGAAACCCCCGGGTTCGCCACTGATTCAAATGTCAATAGGAACATTATAGAATCCAGTCTCATTAAACATACCGAATCTGTCAACGTGAATTTGAGTAATGGTATGTACAAACTGGATAATTTTGTGATAAAGATGATTTGTAACCAGGTGAGAGGGTTCGGTCATCTGAATCCAGGTAAAAAAGTCCCAGAAAAGTCACATTTCCTTTAAACACCATAGATACTGTAAGAGAATCTGAATCCTTTTACAAGTAACTTATGAAACTGCCTACTGATTTATCAATGATCGGTAAACCCCTCTTCTAAAACTATAAAAGTAAGCAGTATATTAGGAGAATGGCTCATCCGAACGAACAACAGATAAATTAATCACTTTACTTACAACACCTGTTGTATCAACATATATCTCGGAAGCCTCGCAGATACTAATTAAAGTAATTAAACAAATAGTATTTGAAGTAGCTTATTAACTGACAATACAAGGCAATGAAACGAAAACATTTGTCAGTCGTTTATTGTCAATATATAACATGTACACATTGAAAACATTGATGATTAAAACGAATATTCACATAAAAAAGGTCACAGGAAAAAAAGCAAATGAGAGCAATTATGCGAGACATGAAACTTTATTGAGACCTGTACCACGTCTGCTAAAAGACCTTGGTGAACTTCCTTCTGAGTTTACTCAGACAGCTGGCCCTAATCCCGAGAGGTTTTTACTCTAATGTTAATGGACCAAATGTAAACAACCGCATTCTAGTGTTTGGTACTAGTGATGGCCTAAGACATCTTGCTGGCGCTGATACTCTGTATATGGATAGAAACTTTGCTATGGCCCCCAAATATATTCAAACGGCTTTGTCATTCGTGTGCCTTTTGGTGATACAGCTATTACTTCAGTGTACGCTCTTCCAAACAAGTCTCGCGCAACCTACGAAGAACTCTTTCAGGCTATAGTTGATAAGTGTGCAGACCTGAACTATGATGTCAATGTGCAAACCGTGGTGACTGACTTTGAAGATGGTGTACTGATAGCTGTTCTTGCAGTGTTTGGCCGCGATGTAGAGAGCAAAGGTAGTTTCTCTTATCTTACACTGTCCACTTGGCGTAAGATCCAGGAAATAGGTTTGAGTACACAGTATAATGTCAATATCGAGTTTCGTTTGTTTTGTGGCATGATTGATGCACTAGCTTTTTTGCCCCTGGAAGACGTTATTGAAGGTATGAGCAACCTCAAAACTGTCATTCCTCAAGATCCACCTGAAGCCGAGGAGTACCTCATGTATTTTGATCGTACATATGTTAGTGGCTCGTTTTGACTGATTCAGCAGCCAGTTGCCATGCCCAGTGATGCCCTGATGCATCTGAGAATGCGTCAAACCTCACCTATGTTCGCCCCACACCTATGGAAAGTGCAAGACGCCACCATGAACAACAATGCTCGTACCAACAACATTTGTGAAGGGTGGGATAAGTTCTTCAACCTCTTCGATCACTACCATCCCTCAATCTGGCGCGTCATTGAATGGTTTCAGCTTGAAGAAGCGACAGTGAGCACCATTATCAAGCAGGATGCTGTTGGCAGCCCACCTCAAAGAAGAGTTCGTCGACGCTATGTGCAGCTACACGAACGCCTTCGCAACTTGGGTGTTGCACGACGGAGGTTCACAAGACTAACACAATTTCTTCGTGGCGTCAGTTGGAATATTCGTCTTAATCATCAACACTAAATATACATGAAATGCCATGCTATTATGTAAGTTGTTTTCAGCGTGTACATGTATGTATGTATGTATGTATGTATGTGTATATATATATATATGTATATATATATATATATATATATATATATATATATATATATATATATATACATTAAGGAAAGAAGAAACACGAGGTTCCTAAGACTTTCGTGTAATCCACATCTTCAGGGGTGAGTACAACTAGAGAGAGAGACTAGAGAGAGAATACGATACGATACGAAGTCTTTAGTTAAGAGGTGAAAGAAGATTATTAGGGGTTGAAGGAAAAGTGGTGAAACTGAAATACAGTAGGAGTAGAAAGAATCTGGGCTCAACCAGATCGCTTCATCTTTCTTATTGGTGTTTTATCTTTGTTCTGCTCCCTTGGGTCGTCAGACCTTTGTATTAATATTGGTTTATTTTTATAATGCTGCTTATTATTATTATTTTTATTATTGTTGAAGTTAGTGAGCCCGCCCAGGTCCTTGTGTAGCTGGGAGGGTAGTCACATTTTTTTTCTTTTTTTTTGCTAAGATGTTAGTTCAATGTTAAATGTTAAATGTTAGTTATGTTAGTCTAAAGGTACACTGTATGGAGAGGCCTGCCAGGTTCTTGTGGAGCTGGTAGGTCACTCATCTTTTATTCTCTCTATTAATGTTTTATATGTATATTGGGGCAGGAGATGGTTCAATTACTTTCTTCCTGGCTGATTTAAACCAACTGTGTTCTTGGAATTCTTCGTTGTCTATATTATTTATCCAGTTTTGATATGTTTCTGTGTTAAGTTTAGTCACTTTTTTCCAAATATTTACAGCTTTGTTGTGTATATCTACATTGATTGCTAAGAGGTTTGCTCTCTTGTGTAGCTGTTCATTATTGATGTGGTCTGTATATTTTATGTTATATATAAATCTAAGGGCCATATTTTGTACTGTTTGTAACCTTTTAATGCACGGTTTACTAAGGGTGTTCAATGGGATGGGTAGGTAGTCCATAATTGATTTGACAAGGGCAATATAAATTTTTCTTTTGTTATTAATGCTAAGGTTCTTAAAGCGTTTTATTTTTGATAATCTTATTCTTGCCTGTCGTTCTTTATCTTTTAAGTATGTTATATATCCTCTTTTTGTTAGTTTTAATCCAAGCATCCTGCCTTCAGTGTCGTATGGGTATAGTTCCTAGTCGACTATTACTGGACTTGTTTTAATCTTGGCTATTGGTATTATCTTGAATTTGTTCTTATTTGTCCTGATTTTCCATTTTTTCTCAAAATCATTTATGTTTTTTATCGCTCTTACCGTGTAGAGTGCGATAAATTGGGTTGATTTTCCTGGGTATGATACTATTTGAGTAATATCATCAGCAAACATTACATATTCGCTAAAGGGGGTAGGTTGAGGTGTGTCTGAAGTATAAATTGTATATAGTGTTGGAGAAAGGCATCCTCCTTGAGGTACTCCACTCTCAAGATTAAACATAGTTCCCATAAAGTTTCCAATTTGAATTTGTGCTCTCCTATCATCTAAATAGTTACACAATATTCTTAGCAAGTATTCGTTAAGTCCCAGTTTTAACATTTTATATTTTAAGCCTAAATGCCAAACTTTATCAAAAGCCTTAGAAACGTCAATTAAAATTAGATTGATCTGGTTACCCTTGCTTTTTTCTATTGCAATTATTTCCGTTATTGTAGCTATTGCAGTTAGGGTATTTCTATTGGGCATAAATCCATGTTGTCTATTGTTAGTTTTCCCCTGTTGTGTTTAAAAGGTTATAAGTCTTGAATTTAAAATTTTTTCCAATAGTTTCCCGGTAATTTCTAATAAAGATATTGGCCTGTAGTTTAATATTTCCTTATTGTCCTTACCCTCCTTGGGAATAAATATCATTTTAGCATATTTTAGTTTGTCTGGAAAGTAATCGGTTATTAAGCATGCGTTATAAATGTTTAATAGTGTTTTTAAAATGTTTTCAGGTAGATTTATGATCATATTTCGTGTAATACTTGTGAGCCCGGGGGCCTTTTCCTTAAACTTCCTCAGACAGTGCATCATTTCTCCCATAGTTATTATTTGATTATTAGGTAGTAAGCTATAGTCTACAGTATATATTGCTTTGGGGTGATTCTATGTATGTGTCTTCCCATTTCGTCTTCTATCCTTTCTTCGTGTTCACTATCAAAATCTTCATTTTCCTCATCTGATATTTTAAAAACTTTTACCCATTCCCTTTTGAATGCTGACTCTTGTTCATTTTCCTCGTACAATTTTGTTCCATTTTGGTCTTTAATGTATGGTGTTTTTTGCTTGTTGTGCCCCATCATCTTGTTTATGGAAGTCCAAAATGTTTTTGTGTCTTTAGTCATGTCAGCCGCCATTATAATATCATTCCATTTTTTATTGTTTGCTTCCTTACATGCGTCTCTTAATTTTATCTGTAGTGCTGTCTGTGTCGTATATAGCCATCTGTTACTGCCGTGTCTTTCCATATACCTGTTTATTTCATTGTAATAGGTCTGGATTAATTTAACTTCTTCTGGTAGTCTGGTGTTGGGTAATGTTCTAAAGTGTGAAGTAGGAGTGTGTGTGGTTATAGATGTTTTTATTGCTGAGTGCAGTCTGTCCATTTCTGAGTCTATGTCTTCTGTTGTTTTCCCTTGTAGGTTAATCGAGTGGTGATTACTTAAGTCGTCTTTGAAGCTGTCCCAGTCTGTTTTACTCATTTTCAGTCTCTTTTTTATTGGTATCTGTATGGGGCTTGTTGACAGTGTTAGTATAATTGGCAGATGGTCACTGCCTGTAAGAGGTCCTTGTATTATATGGTAATTGAAAAAGGCTTTGTTGTTGGTAAAAATTTGTCTGGTGTCGATTGTGTATTGTGATTTCTCCAGGTTGGAAAGTTAGGACCCAGATGATTGATTTTCCCTAGATTTATTAATTGATTAAGGGCGTTTCCCACGACGTTATTATTTGTATTGTCAAAAATCCTATGTCTGGCGTTAAAGTCTCCTAAGATGTACATCGGATGACTATTGTTAGCCAATTTTAATAGGTCTTCTATAGGTAAGTAGGGTCGTCTCGGTGGGAGATAAGTAGTAGCAATAATTACGTCTCCTTGAGTTGTATTTATTTTTATTGCTAGAAATTCATCCTGGAAGTCATCAATTAGTTTAAATTTTAAGTTTCTTTTAACCGCTATCGCTACTCCGTCAATTTTCTCGCCCGATTTATTTCTTTGGTTTACATAATAGTTAAAGAGTTTTATGTTGTTGTTTTCTGTCTCACCGTGACTGTTTATTAGTATAATGTCAGGGTCAATTTCTTGATATATATTACTTAGGTTAATTCTCTCGGTCTTCCAGTTTCTTACGTTGTGTTGTATTATTCTTAAAGTTCTTACTGTTTGTCTATTGTCCATTATTTCTTATACTTGGATTGTGACTGTTGGAGTGGAGACCTATCATCCTGTTTCCCTGTTTCCCCAGACTGGTAGGACTGTATGGCCCCTGTTCTTAAGTCCGCGGAGCAGGAGGTCTTCTCTAACCCAAGGTCTAAAGCCCACTGGCTAAATTGGTTTTTTGAGGCGTGAAGTGATGAACAGTGCACCACTGTCTCACTGACCTGTCCCCCCCCCCCCCTATCGGCTGGCTAACGTACCACTAATTGAAAACATGTCCCAGTTATGGCTGGCCGGTTACCTTATCTCTACCGTAAACAAACATTTGGGATGGGTTGTGCGGGAGGCCCAACGCAACCCATGACAACTTATTCAAAGAGGGTGATAGATGCGAGCTTAGGTACCTAAGTTTGTGTGAATAGTATGATAACTTGAACCTTTATTCACAACAACTAGGTTCAATCACTAATTACGTTACTGTAACACTCGGACAAAAACGGACCACTAGGCCTTACTGCATCCGTCACAAAATTGATCTTCAATTAACATTCAATACTTGTGCCTCCTTAAGGGTATTATTATTTATCATTGACAAAAAAGATATTCACTTTACACACATGCTAATAGCAGAGTGATGATAATACTTTACTAATAACAACTTGTTACTGAATGATCAACATGAAAACGTATACCCGGCCATCTCGACTGTGAGTATGGCTGGTCTACTCGCATAGATACACACTTCCTCTATGGGTATAATATTTAGAGTAACCTGAGATCACAGGAACAAGTACCAGCACCTCAGCTGTGAGTATACATAGATGGTTTACTCACAATATACGAGTATAACAAACTAATACTGGTAATAAAATTTTTATGGTTTCCATACTCCACCTGGGACAATTATATTTCTGCTAATTATCCACAATCATGTACAAGAATACTACTTTGCACATATAATCAAAATGACTACGCCAGGTTCGGCTATAGCCTTGCTAAACTATGACGTGCGATGTTAGAGACACCTGCCTTGGACATCTTGTTGGAAGGCAGTTTAAAAATTGTATTACGAAATTATGCCTCGGCATAATACATTTGATCATGCAAGCATCTCACTAAGACAATTTATTAACGACGAAAATAATAACATTATTACTCGTGCAAGCATCTCAGTAAAACAATGAGAAACAAAGATTAAAATTTACAAATTGTAATTGTAAATCGACCATTGAGGCTTCTCTGTGAAGAAGAGGGCAGAGCGAGATTGTTCTTTGCTTCATTTGTTTTTTGTTTTTATTTACCAATGTTGAATCGTTTTCTTTATGAAACAATTAATATTCATGTATCGTAATTACAATAATTTTTCATTTGTTCTGTACCTTGTTTATTTACCAATGTTTTGATCGTTTTCTGTATTAAATAATTAATATTCATGTATCGTAATAACAATACTTCTCGAGTCGTCTGTATACAGTACACGTGTAACCTTTATACGTGTAAAATAATAACTTGCAATTTGTCAGAAGAGTTTGGAGGAGTTCTATAAGATTTTAGCTTTATCTGTGAATACAAAAAACACTATGTAAATTTTGTAGGAAAGTGCAGTGAAATAGTGAAATGTAATGCAATGCTTTAAAGTGGTTGCATCTCATTACATAAGTATCTTATTCCGTCACACAAACATTTCTATATTCTTTAAGCAATAGGAATTCCAGTATATAATGGCAGGGTATGGGATCTAGATGTTCTACAAACTCTACATTCTTTTTCTGTTCACTTCTCTCAGCTCCAAGTTCCCAGTAATATTTATATCCAAATCTTAACTCATATACACTGAATCTTTCCACCTGCTCCTATCTTTCTCATATGTAAAATTTGTGTTCATGAGAACATGATGGTAATGTTTCATTGTTTCACTTTTCTCATATATTTCATTCCTTTTTAGATTATCTTCTATTGATTGTATTTTCCGTAATTTGCTACTTAATTGTTTCAAAGTTTTAATACATATGTCGATCTCGGCCTTTTTCGTGGCTCTTTTTGCTATTATATCCACTGCTTCATTAAGACCAATCCCCACCTGTGAAGGGACCCATACAAATTTAACACTGGCCTTTTTTTTCCTTATTGTGTTTACTATTTTTCTACATGAACCAATAATGTGCTCAAAGATTGGACTCCCGCTGTTCAAAGAATCCAAAGCTGCCCTACTATCCACCAAAAAATATGCATCTTTATTCCTCTTTACAACATTTTTCAATCCAACTAGCACTGCATATAACTCGGCTTATGTTCATGAATGAAATTGCTCAGCCGGAGTCCAATTTCGGTGTCATCAGTACCTTGTTCTGTGTACTGTCTTATAAGAATACCACACCCTGCCCTGTCACTAGACACAACTGAACCGTCACAATGGTTACAACTCCTTTGGGATATTTGTGTGAGGCTATCTTGTTTATTAACACATTAAATAACATTGGACTCGATACTTTCCCTTGGGGGCGTGCCTAGTTCAAGTGCCCCTTCCTCAGACGATCATGAAGATGGTATTGGTATTGATTATATCAGGAACATGGTAAGGGTGATCCTCAAATTACAAGAAGT
>NW_024733126.1:5903191-5937050 GCF_018991925.1 Homarus americanus | reverse complement strand
AATTTTAATAGGTCTTCTATAGGTAAGTAGGGTCGTCTCGGTGGCAGATAAGTAGTAGCAATAATTACGTCTCCTTGAGTTGTATTTATTTTTATTGCTAGAAATTCATCTTGGAAGTCATCGATTAGTTTATATTTTAAGTTTCTCTTAACCGCTATAGCTACTAGGTCATTTTTCTCGCCCGATTTATTTCTTGGGTTTGCATAATAGTTATAGAGTTTTATGTTGTTGTCTGTCTCACCGTGACTGTTTATTAGTATAATGTCAGGGTCAATTTCTTGATATATATTACTTAGGTTAATTCTCTCGTCTTCCAGTTTCTTACGTTGTGTTGTATTATTCTTAAAGTTCTTACTGTTTGTCTATTGTCCATTATTTCTTATACTTGGATTGTGACTGTTGAAGTGGAGACCTATCATCCTGTTTCCCCAGACTGGTAGGACTGTATGGCCCCTGTTCTTAAGTCCGCGGAGCAGGAGGTCTTCTCTAACCCAAGGTCTAAAGCCCACTGGCTAAATTGGTTTTTTGAGGCGTGAAGTGATGAACAGTGCACCACTGTCTCACTGACCTGTCCCCCCCCCCCCCTATCGGCTGGCTAACGTACCACTAATTGAAAACATGTCCCAGTTATGGCTGGCCGGTTACCTTATCTCTACCGTAAACAAACATTTGGGATGGGTTGTGCGGGAGGCCCAACGCAACCCATGACAACTTATTCAAAGAGGGTGATAGATGCGAGCTTAGGTACCTAAGTTTGTGTGAATAGTATGATAACTTGAACCTTTATTCACAACAACTAGGTTCAATCACTAATTACGTTACTGTAACACTCGGACAAAAACGGACCACTAGGCCTTACTGCATCCGTCACAAAATTGATCTTCAATTAACATTCAATACTTGTGCCTCCTTAAGGGTATTATTATTTATCATTGACAAAAAAGATATTCACTTTACACACATGCTAATAGCAGAGTGATGATAATACTTTACTAATAACAACTTGTTACTGAATGATCAACATGAAAACGTATACCCGGCCATCTCGACTGTGAGTATGGCTGGTCTACTCGCATAGATACACACTTCCTCTATGGGTATAATATTTAGAGTAACCTGAGATCACAGGAACAAGTACCAGCACCTCAGCTGTGAGTATACATAGATGGTTTACTCACAATATACGAGTATAACAAACTAATACTGGTAATAAAATTTTTATGGTTTCCATACTCCACCTGGGACAATTATATTTCTGCTAATTATCCACAATCATGTACAAGAATACTACTTTGCACATATAATCAAAATGACTACGCCAGGTTCGGCTATAGCCTTGCTAAACTATGACGTGCGATGTTAGAGACACCTGCCTTGGACATCTTGTTGGAAGGCAGTTTAAAAATTGTATTACGAAATTATGCCTCGGCATAATACATTTGATCATGCAAGCATCTCACTAAGACAATTTATTAACGACGAAAATAATAACATTATTACTCGTGCAAGCATCTCAGTAAAACAATGAGAAACAAAGATTAAAATTTACAAATTGTAATTGTAAATCGACCATTGAGGCTTCTCTGTGAAGAAGAGGGCAGAGCGAGATTGTTCTTTGCTTCATTTGTTTTTTGTTTTTATTTACCAATGTTGAATCGTTTTCTTTATGAAACAATTAATATTCATGTATCGTAATTACAATAATTTTTCATTTGTTCTGTACCTTGTTTATTTACCAATGTTTTGATCGTTTTCTGTATTAAATAATTAATATTCATGTATCGTAATAACAATACTTCTCGAGTCGTCTGTATACAGTACACGTGTAACCTTTATACGTGTAAAATAATAACTTGCAATTTGTCAGAAGAGTTTGGAGGAGTTCTATAAGATTTTAGCTTTATCTGTGAATACAAAAAACACTATGTAAATTTTGTAGGAAAGTGCAGTGAAATAGTGAAATGTAATGCAATGCTTTAAAGTGGTTGCATCTCATTACATAAGTATCTTATTCCGTCACACAAACATTTCTATATTCTTTAAGCAATAGGAATTCCAGTATATAATGGCAGGGTATGGGATCTAGATGTTCTACAAACTCTACATTCTTTTTCTGTTCACTTCTCTCAGCTCCAAGTTCCCAGTAATATTTATATCCAAATCTTAACTCATATACACTGAATCTTTCCACCTGCTCCTATCTTTCTCATATGTAAAATTTGTGTTCATGAGAACATGATGGTAATGTTTCATTGTTTCACTTTTCTCATATATTTCATTCCTTTTTAGATTATCTTCTATTGATTGTATTTTCCGTAATTTGCTACTTAATTGTTTCAAAGTTTTAATACATATGTCGATCTCGGCCTTTTTCGTGGCTCTTTTTGCTATTATATCCACTGCTTCATTAAGACCAATCCCCACCTGTGAAGGGACCCATACAAATTTAACACTGGCCTTTTTTTTCCTTATTGTGTTTACTATTTTTCTACATGAACCAATAATGTGCTCAAAGATTGGACTCCCGCTGTTCAAAGAATCCAAAGCTGCCCTACTATCCACCAAAAAATATGCATCTTTATTCCTCTTTACAACATTTTTCAATCCAACTAGCACTGCATATAACTCGGCTTATGTTCATGAATGAAATTGCTCAGCCGGAGTCCAATTTCGGTGTCATCAGTACCTTGTTCTGTGTACTGTCTTATAAGAATACCACACCCTGCCCTGTCACTAGACACAACTGAACCGTCACAATGGTTACAACTCCTTTGGGATATTTGTGTGAGGCTATCTTGTTTATTAACACATTAAATAACATTGGACTCGATACTTTCCCTTGGGGGCGTGCCTAGTTCAAGTGCCCCTTCCTCAGACGATCATGAAGATGGTATTGGTATTGATTATATCAGGAACATGGTAAGGGTGATCCTCAAATTACAAGAAGTATGTTAACTGCCAGCATCAAAAATGCAAATGATAATTGAAGATTTCACAAGTGCTTTTGAAGTATCACAGTTTCAGAAACTTGAGGAAATTAAGAATGTTTGTGAAACTTTCCTAGTAGATGGAAGTGCTATTGCAAAAATCCTTAATATGCAGGAAAATAGTTAGTTTTCTCAAGCAATGTCTTCCCTTTCGACTGAATGGGAGAGAAAACAATTTTACAAAGAAAACTTTCCTTATACTTTCTTACTTTTATCCTCTTCACCACTGGTCGGCTCGTTAGCCGCTTGGTCGATCGGTCACGTCTCTGTGACGCGCTGTTGGCAAGTACTGGGCATGCACCGGCTCCTGAATGTACCTGAACCCGCTCCAGTGTTGGTCAAGTCTGGTCTTGAAAGAGCTCACACTCGCTACCGTCACAACACTTTCTGGTAGATTGTGCCAAGAGTTCACAGCTCTCACTCTTAAAAAAGTTTGCCCTCACAGTTTTCTGGACTTGTGGCTACTTCAATTTTGAGTTGTGACCCCTTGTGGGGCGAGCGTCCGCCAGCTCCAAGTAAGGACACTCGACTGAGTAGTGCCCCTTGAGATGTTTATATACCTCAATTAGGTTACCACTTTACCCGTCTGTAGTATAAGCTAGGCATGTTCAGGCGCTCCAATCTCTCGGGGTATCTGAGGTGCCGAAGTGCAGGCAATTTTCTGGTGGCCTTCCTTTGAACATTTTCAACCAACTGACAGTCCCCAGCATATCTCGGGGACCAGACGAAGTGGCAGTACTCCAGATGGGGAAGCACTTCTCTTTTGAAGATAGTTACAAGGGACAGACCGTCTAGATTTCTGAACGACGTTCTTATAAGACCCAATAAATTATAAGCCTCATTTACTTTCTTCTCGTAATGGCCCAAAAACTTCAGCTCATTGTCAACATACACACCTAGGTCCTTCTCACATTGTCTCAAATAGTACAGTTTTTTCATCCCGTTGGGACATATGACACGCCTCCTTACCCTTTGGTACGCCCCAGGTGCATCCTCTTAAACTTCGTGACATTGAATCTCAGCAGCCATTTGTTCGACCATTCTTGGAGCCCACAGAGATCCTTCTGCAGCTCTTCACAGTCCGCTTGATTTCCAGAAATAACTTGGCGTCATCGGTAAACATTTGTATGAGGGAATGTACACCTTCAGGCATGCCACTTATGAAACAAACAAACAGCGGGCCCAATACACTGTGACAGGTATGGATGATGATTTCGTGCCATTAATCTCCACACACACACACTACTTGCGGTCACGTAGAAAGTCTTCTATCCACTCGAGGACATTTCCCCGAATTCCGTACCCTTCCAGGTTGATTTTCAGCCTTTCGTGGGGTACAGCCTTTCGTGGCAAAATCTAGGTAAATATTGTCGATATTACCACCCCGTTCCAGAATATGGGTCCAAATATCCAATACCTTGAGCAATTTGTTAAGCAGGAGCGTCCGGGCATAAAACCGTGTTGGCAATCCTTTAGCTGTATAAGGTTATTCCGTAGTAGATGTTCCATCGCGGCATCTCTGATAATACTCTCAAGTACTTTACATATTATGCTGGTCAGGCTCACGGGTCTATAGTTGTTCGTGGAGCGACGATCGCCCTACTTGATGATGGGACTCGCATAAGCCACTTTCCATTCACTGAGGACCTTTTGTTCATCCAGGCATTTACAAAACGGGATCTTCAGGGGCTCGGCAAGCTCGTTGCACAACTCTCTTAGCACTCTAGGATGCACCATGTCAGGACCGGGACTCAATTGGACCTTTATCTTTGACATTTTATTTCTATTACCCTCTTCTGTGAGCACAATGTGGGTCAGTGCTGTGTCGAACCGTCTGTGCTCAAACGCAGGAAGGTTAATCGCATCCTCTCTTGTGAACACCGAGGAAAAGAAGCCGTTCAATCCCTCGGCTTTATCCTGGTCAGAATCTGCGTAACTACCATCTTCAAGCCTCGGGTCTGATACTCCTACTCGCATTTTTAATTTCGACTTTGCATAGCGGTAAAACGCCTTTGGGTTTGACTTGACCTCGCTTGCAACCATCCTATGGAAATCCTTTTCCGCCCTTCTGCACTCTGCCTTAGCTTGGTTTCTGGCTCTTCCATACATTCTTTTGACCCAATCCACGTCTTGAATTTCTGGGTTTTCTTCTTAACTTTGTCGACCGCCGCATGGTTCATGTGCAGAGATCCCCTCGTATTCCTAGAGGCCCTGGGTTTGGTCTTGGGTATATATTTATCAATCAAATGGGTCACTTTACTAGTTATGATATTCAGCGTATTGTCTGCGTTCCTGTGCCTTAATGAGTCAGGGCAATTGATACCCCTCATCTCTTCCCTCATCCCGTTGTAATTTCCCTTGTAATATTTGCACCTTGGCCTGGCCTTATCCTGAACTAGGTGATAGTTAAATCTGAATGACAACACTATATGGTGACTGGTGCCAACTGGGGCAAAGTGTTCCAGTTTGGCCACCATACCCTCCTCGTTTGTTATGATGAGGTCTAGTGGCTTGGGTGTTTGCTCCCCTCTGTAAGGTGTCGGGTCTCTAACATGTTGGAGCAGAAAATTATCTCTTGAGTTTCTACAAAAACAGTACCAGGGTTATTCAAGTCATTTTTGGTGAATTCGTTTCTCCAGTTGATGTCGCCATATTTAAAGTCCCCCATGATAAGGAGGTGGTTAGGGTTGAGCATCGCCGTGTTGTCTATTAAGGCTCTCAAGTTCCTTTGATTTAGTGGGCCACAGATTGGGGATTTGTAGATACACCCGACGGTAAGTAAGTCCCCTCCCTTTATTTTAATTTTACACCACTTGGACTCTTCAAACACATCCTCTCCCTGTACCCTCGCCTGGCTGGCTGTAAGGTCTTGCCTAGCATAGATAATCACACCCCTCTTGCAAGTTTCTTGAGAAAGGTTTGTAAATGAGTCATATCCAGCAATACTGAACTCACATTCCTCTGGGACGATTCTCCTGTTCTTGTACATCAGTTCTAAAACTCCCACAATATCTGGTTGGTGTGCCGTCAGTAGTGTTTCAAACTCCTCTCTCTTATCAAGGAACGTGTCAGTATTAGTGTACATGACATTCAAGCCAGAATTAGTTCTCGGTAACGTCTCTGCTCTTAGTAGTAACCTCCTCCCGACCCCCCCCCCCATTCTCAGAAGCTGCAGCATTTGCTAAGTACACTGTATTTTGCAGCTTGTGGGTAGAAATGTCATTGTTTACACGGCGCGAGCCTCCTCCTGTCTGGTAGGCAGAACTGGTGCCACCTCCCGGGTGGGGGGTGGAGGGCCCTGTGTCGGCACACTTGCTCTCACCACTCTCTCTCTGAAAACAACCCATGTACACCCGACCCTGCTCCTCCTCGTTTCCTCCCTCTTCTGCTTCAAGCCCTGCAGGAGCTTCCTGTGCTGTTCCCTCTGCATTACCGTGCGATCTGGATGAATGAATACACTCCGAAATGCCTCGCACCTTGCTAAGTTTTTTGCCTGTCATTTCTCCTCTTCACTCACTCGTGTGATCCTGAGGGGCGAGGCTTGTCCCCCTGCCCTTGTCCTAGCCTCCTCACATCCTGAGGGGTTGATGGCATCTTCAGAACCTCTGTACAAATATTCTTAAATTGCATCTTATCGTGTCCTCTTACTCTTGGTTCCCTCCGCCTGGCTCTCAGGGACTCCAAAAACTATTACATTGTTCCTGCGCTGGAGACGTTCCCGTTTTTCCTCCTCTCCCTTTACAGTAGGTCCGTCAATTTTCATTTATTCGACACACTTCTTTTGAATCCTTAACTGTTGTAGAACCTGTTCTCATCCTGCATTACTCTCCGCCATCCCCCGTGGCCCTGCTAATACGTCAGCATGACTCCTCCTAGCAACCACCTCCATTCTGTTGGCTACTTCCTCATTCTTAGCATGGATCTCTTTCCCAACTTGTTCTAGTTTGGCAACCAGCAAGGCTCCAGCTTCATATATTTTCGTCCCAAAGAAACTCGTTCCCCTATGGCTTGCAATCGCCTCATTCACCTTGACTACACACTCAGGGCAATACTAGCAACAGCCTTCATGCTTTACGGCAGTTTGCAACATCCTAAATGCTGTAAGGGTCAGGTCTGTATCCTTTATATCCGACGTCCCCTTGCAGGAATCACATATCATACTCATGGTAGTTGTTGGTCGGGGGGTGCAGACTGTGTATAGATCTACCTATTTAAAAATAAAGAGGAAAAAAAGAACAGAACTTAGCTGCCCTCTGATCTGGCTTTAAACCTGCCCCGTTGCCTTTAGAGTTGTCTTCTGTTTTCCTTTTCAGTTCACTTCGGCGTCACTGTTGGCACGTACTGGGCATGCACCGGCGCCTGAATGTCCCTGAACCTGCTCCAGTGTTGGTCAAGTCTGGTCTTGTAAGAGCTCGCACTACTGCCGTCACAACACTTTCTGGCAGATTGTTCCAAGAGCTCAAAACTCACTCCGAAAAAGTTTGCCGTCACAGTTTTCTGGACCTGCGGCTTCTTCAATCTTGAGCTGTGACCCCTTGTGGAGCGAGCGTCTGCCAGCTCCAGGTAAGGATGTCATGGTCACAATGGCACAGCTGGTCTGTTTGATACCTAATGATTCATATTATGCTTCACACCCTCAAAACATAACTGGGGAGTTATCCCTACGAAGAAACGCGTTTTCTCTAGCTTAGGTGCCATTCATTTTCTCTTGCTTCCTGAAAACAACTTCTCTAAAGTAAATTTGAATGTGAGAAGGAACATCATTGTTTTGAGTCAACTTGGATATGTCTGATTGTCTGATTACAGTTAAAGCATTCAAGATCCTTTGTGAGTGATGTTGAAAGTTTCAACTGTCTTTATTGTTAGTAACACTTGTCAAGTTAGTGAGTGTCGAGTCTGCCAGTACGAATGGCATCCCGTGATATCGTCCTTGGGGATAGCCATGAGTTTCCTATTGCTACTAAAGTTAGATTTTTTGATGCCCAATCAGAGAATCTGATATTTGTAGTTTGATTATTATCAGTTGTCTATTTAAGAAAGTCATAAATCTCCTGAAAAGAATGTCCCACTCTTATCTCCAAGATCTCAACATATACCCATAGAGGGTCCTTGTTTAAAAATCCCGCTCATGTTTTGAGAATGACGTTAACAGCGTGTGTATTTGATGCCCATTTCACTTTTTCCTGGCAAGCTCAATTGCTGATATAATTATAAAATAGACATAAGAAATTCACATGACCCATGACGCTAATTTTCATAGTGTTTGTGTTTTAACATAGTAAAATGATCATGTGCCAAGTATAATTAAAGTAACATTAGTAACGTCTGTATCGTTGCCAGACGTAAGTTAGGTGTAGTTAAAGTTAGACCATTTTAACACACTCGTGACTTTAACTCAACGTATCTCCAGGCACAGAGTGGGTGTTAGTTGAATACCCAGCAGCTACCGGGGACCAGTTGCTGCATACCAACTGGCTGTCGTGAAGGATGTTGGTGTGACACCAGTGTGACACCCTGGTGTATTCCTCACAGTTACAATATAGAGGCCAAAGTATTATTGTTGTACCTGATTGGGGATAACTAGCAGAAATAGTTATCCCATGTTGAGTATTGAACCCATTAATATTGATGTTACCAGTAATAACTACCAACTTAAGTTCTAGTGAAGGTACCATATGTAAGCTTGTCATGTGTGTTCTTTCAAATGTACAACCAGTAATGATGTAAGAAGCGAGACTATCTAATTGGAATTGCAGAGGAGTAGAGCCAAGGAGCTGATCCTTGTATTTGTATGTTAATGAGATCTGTAACCAAATTTAATTACATATTAATAAACCATTTTTAGAGTATGTTAGGGGTATCATTTTCCCTCGGTATCTACCTTTATTGTTGTCCAATAACTTGATACAAGAATTACAGAACCCATGTGACCTAACCCCCACCATGCTACCAAAGGTCAGAGGTTATGAAGTAACTATGGGAAATGAAATAATTAGACAGAACTAATGGAGAAAATGAATGAAATAAGAAATTAAGAGAAAAACAGGTTGACAAGTTTAAAAGTTAACCATATGAGGATAAAAAAGAAGAATGAAATAGGAAAAGAAAGAAAATACACAAAAGAAAAACCCGCCCTTATAAGGACACTCGACTGAGTAGTGCTCCTTGAAATGCATATACACCTCAGTTAGGTCGCCCCTTGCCTGTCTGTAGTATAAGCTAGGCAAGTTCGGGCGCTCCAATCTCTCGTGGTAGTTGAGGTGCCACAGTGCAGGCACCAGTCTGGTGGCCCTCCTTTGAACATTTTCAACCAACTGACAGTCCCTAAGCATATCTCGGGGACCAGACGGAGTGACAGTACTCCAGATGGGGAAGCATTTCATTCGTGAAAATCGTTACGAGGGACTAGATATCTGAACTACCTTCTTATAAGACCTAATAATTTATTTGCTTGATTTACCTTCTTCTCGAAATGGCCCGAGAATTTCAGCTCATTGTCAACATACACACCTAGGTCCTTCTCACATTCGGTCTCAAATAGTGCAGTTTCTTCATCCCGTTGGGACATATGATACGCCTCCTTAACGGTGGTACGCCCCAGGTGCATCCTCTTACACTTCGTGACATTGAATCTCGGCAGCCATTTCTTCGACCATTCTTAGAGCTCACGGAGGTCATTCTGCAGCTCTTCACAGTCCGCTTGGTTCTTCATTTCCCGAAATAACTTGGCGTCATCGGCAAACATTTGTATGGAGGAGTGTACAGTCACCCAAAAAAGTCGTGTCGCCTCTCATCCTGAACCATGAACCCCGAGATTCAGACTCTTGAATCCGAAGCATTTATTGACAGACTAATGTATCAGCGTCTACTGCTTCGGGTTCACGAGTCTGAATCTCGGGGTTTGTGGTTTAGGATGAGAGGTGACAGGTCTTTTTTGGGTGACTGTACAACGTCAGGCATGTCATTTATGAAACAAACAAACAGCTGGCCCAATGCACTGCCCTGTGGTACCCGGCTTGTGACAGGTACAGATGATGATTTTGTGCCATTAATCTCCACACACTGCTTGCGGTCAGGTAAAAAGTTTTCTATCCACGCGAGGACATTTCCCCGAATTCTGTACCCTTCCAGTTTGATTTTCTGACTTTCATGGGGTACACTGTAGAAAGGCTTGGCAAAATCTAGGTAAATATTATCGATATTACTACCCCGTTCCAGAATGAGTCCAAATATCCAATACCTTGAGCAATTGTGTTAAGCAGGAGCACCCCGGCATAAAACCGTGTTGACAATCCTTTACACGGTTGTTTCGTAGTAGATGTTCCATCACGGCATCTCTGATAATAATCTCAAGTACTTTACATACTATGCTGGTCAGGCTCGCCATATCTATAGTTGTTCGTGGAGTGAAGATCGCCCTTCTTGAAGATAGGACTCGCATAAGCCATTTTCCAATCACTGGGGACGTTTTGTCCATCCAGGATTTTACAGAGCAGGATCTTCAAGGGCTCGGCAAGCTCGTTGCACAACTCCCTTAGCACTCTAGGATGCACCATGTCAGGGCCGGGACTCTTGTGGACCTTTAGCTTTGACAGTTAATTTCTTATACCCTCTTCTGTGAACACAATGTGGGTCAGTGCTGTGGCGAACTGTCTGTCCTCAAACGCAGGGAGGTTAATCTCATCCTCTTTTGTGAACACTGGGGAAAACACGCTGTAAAATGCCTTTCTCCTAGTCAGAATCTGCATAACTACCATCTTCATGCCTCAGGTCTGATACTCCCACTCGCGTTTTTAATTTCTACTTTGCATATTTGTAAATCGCCTTTGGGTTTGACTTGACCTCTCTTGCAACCAGCCTATGGAACTCCTTTTCAGCCCTTCTACACTCTGCCTTTGTTTGGTTTCTGGCTCTTGCATACACTCCCCTGTCCTGCTCATCGTTTGACCGAACCCACATGTTGAATTTATGGATTTTCTTAACTTTGTTGACCGCCGCATGGTTCATGTGTAGGGATCCCCTCGTATTCCTAGAGGCCCTGGGTTTGGTCTTGGGTATATATTTATCGAATAAATGGGTCACTTTACTAGTTATGATATTCAGCATAGTGTCTGCGTTTTTGTGCCTTAGTGAGTCCGGCCAGTGGATACCCCTCATTTCTTCCCTCATCCAGTCGTAATTTCCCTTGTAATATTTGCACCTTGGCCTGGCTTTATCATGAATTAGGTAACAGTTAAATCTGAATGACAACACTACATGGTAACTGGGGCTAAATGTTCCAGTTTGGCCACCATACTCTCCTCGTTTATGATGAGGTCTCTTGGCTTGGGTGTTTGCTAACCTCTACAATGTGTCGGGTCTCTAACACGTTGGAATATAAAATTATCTCAGAGTTTCTACAAAAAGAGTAGCAGGGTTATTAAAGTCATTTAGGGTGAACTCGTCCCCTCATGATAAGGAGGTGGGTAGAGTATCGCTGCGTTGTCTATTAAGGCTCTTAAGTTCCTTTGATTTAGTGGGCTACAGTTTGGGGATCTGTAGATACACCCGATAATAAGTAGGTCCCCTCTTCGAAAACATCTTCTCTCTGCACCCTCGCCTGGCTGGTGTAGGTCAGGGTATCGTTTTCTATGGGACGAGATGTTCAACTCATCACCTTCACAGCTCTGTATCTTTGTCTGGTATTAACACTGGCCATCAGCTTCAGTACACAGATCTCCCAGACTTTTTATACACTGAGCCCACTGTCCTGATGGGTGACCTGTATACTAGACACAAGTAATTAGGTCACTCCACCACTAGCACCAATGGTAGGAGAATTATATCACTTCTCAGCACATATGAAGATGTTCAAATTATAGGTAATAATGAACCAACACACATCTATGGCGGGGGTCTAGACAAGTGTATTGGTTTTATTCTTTCATACACAACTCATAGCTCAGATGTTATCACTGATCTTATGTCTGACCACAGCCCAATCCAAGTTAGTATACATGAAGCCAATGACACCCCCACTTGTGGTAAACTCAACAGACGTAGAATCAGTCAAGGAAGAACATGAAAGCCAGTTCATAGACTTCATCCATGACTAGTACAAGGACTACAAGCCTGACGACTACCAAAGTTTCCATGACGATCTGATAGATAGGACTTATGCATACTTCACCGATAATGCCTCCACCAAAAAAATGAGAAAAGGTGGTCAGCATAATGGGAACTGGCAACATGAGTGCTATAATGACCCTGAGCTGACAAAACTCAGGGCTAGAGTCAGGAGGGTGGGTAAGGGTTACAAACAAATTAGAACACCTCAAATGTTACAATTGTATCAAGCTTCCTTTGCTGCTGTCAGGAAACGTGTAAAAGATCTGACAAAATGCATGGGAGACATGTGTCAACAGCCTGAACCAACACACATACCTCAGCAAAGCCTGGAAAGACATAAACACAATCCGAGGTAAACACAGTAGCCACGTCTCCCATCCAAACCCTCTGCAAAAGTCGAATGCGCTAATAACAAAGTGGGTTCATGTGTCTAGCTATGATATGTTACCAGCTAGGACTCGGGGACTCCTTGATGCGGAGTCTGTAGAGAGAAGTAATCTTTATGCTGGGCAAACAGCACGATGAGGGATGTTCCATATACTGAGTTGGAGCTTGACGCCGCCCTCGCCAGGGGTAGGTCTACTTCCCCTGGAGAGGACGGAGTCACCTACAACATCGTTACACTGCTAACGAGCGTGCCAGGCAATCCATTGTTGGTAATGTATAGGGCCCGGATAGTTATGCATTTGCATATTTCATATGCAAATGCATATTTTGCGTGATTTCTATGATAAGTGCATATTACCTAGATAACTGCATATAAATGCATATTTTGGTAAAATATTCATCTGGCAGTATCTCTTTGTTGCCACTGAATGAGCACACGTGGTACTGGGAGGTGAAGTGAGGTGTGGTTTGGTGAAGTGAGGTGAGGTCATGTCGCTTTAATCTGTCGTTACCACACCTGGTCATGACTCATTGGACTAGTGAGTTAGTCAGTCAGGAGCAGTGCTGCTGTGTGGAGCTACTCTCTTCTGCTGCTCGTGAAAATGCCGAAAGTACAAAGAAACCAAAATGAAGTGCTGAGATCATATGTAAAGGAATTTGATGCATTTACTACTGATGGAAGTGTACTGTTTTGTAAATATTGTGAAGCACCAGTGACAGCGAGCAAGAAATTTCATGTCCAACAACACCTTAAAACAAGCAAGCACATCCGACTCGAAGCTGTTAAGTTCAATAGTGCACAAAAGGAGCAACAACTACTTCTTGCATGGTCCAGTAAGTCAGTCTATAATGTAAATACATGTTCATATATATTTTTTGAAGCAATTTCACATATATATATGTTAAATACATGACGTATATTGCTTAATAAACATTAACATTAGTTTATATTAACTATTTTGTTTCCGTATAACCTGCATTCTTGGCTTTATAAGTGACATTTTTAGTGCATATAAATGCATATTTCCCCTGGTTTTTAGTGCATATTTGCATGCATATTTCATGGTTTTTTAGTGCATAACTATCTGGCCTTAATGTGGCTAATATGAGTCATGTCGAGGGCCAACTACCCACATCATGGACCAGCAGTATTGTTGTACCAATACCGAAACCAGGACAGCCTGATGCTTTTCGTCCCTTATCACTAACCAGCTGCCTGTGTAAAACCTTTGAGAGGATGGTTCTTGGCAGACTCTTATATAGAATCAGAGAACACATGTCTCCTAACATAAATGGCTTCACCCATGGTAAAGGTGTACATAATTGCATCACCACATTCCTAACTGTGCATGGTGATGAAAGGCACAGATACACCACATTTCTTGACCTAAAAGCTGCATTTGATATTGCCAATAGGCAACTGATATTGTACGAACTAGCCAAAATGGATATAGGAGGTAGGCTGTTACACTGGATAAGTGGGTACCTAACCAACAGAAGGGCAGCTGCACTGTTTCAGGGTTACAAAAGTGAAGTTAAAGATATGCAACTTGGTACCCCTCAAGGTGGAGTACTTAGCCCTACTTTGTTCAATGTTCTTATGAATGCATTATTAAATTTAATACCAGACAACCCCAACAATATCTCAATCAGCTATCCTGATGATATTCTTATACATACTGAAACTCATCGTGAAATGCAAACCACCTTGAACCATGTATACGCAGCCTGTGAGAACCTTGGTCTCATTATCTCCACTGAGAAAACTAAGGTGTTCAACAAACAAGCTGGTAACCGCAAACGCGGCCCCGCCAAGTTCAAGATAGGTAACAACACTATTGACTGTTTCTTCTTTTAAATATCTTGGTGTTTCCGTCCCCTGTACCCTACCTGCCATACAACAGCTAACCCGCCAATGTACTGACAGACTGAGACCTCTTAGAAGTGTAGCGGGGTACAGCCCGCTAATATTAGAATTGTTAAAACAATGTACCTAGGCTATATAAGATCTCTGATAGATTACCACGCACCAGCCCTGGTACTTCGTGACGGGAAAGGCGTTGACAAGCTCGAGAAAATGCAAATTAAAGCCCTCAGAATTATCCTAGGATGTCCCATGAGCACTAAAGTACTTAATATGAGGAAAGAAGTAGGTATACCCAGTGTTAAAGATAGAATAATTGAAGTGACCCTCATTATAGCCCTGAGGCTTCTGCGTGGTGATCCTGATAACATTATTTCCTTAAAATTGGTAGAATGTATGTGAACCATGGGACAGTTGAGTCTAAATGGATCCAAACTACAGCTACACATATGAAGATGTTTGGACTAGACCACCTGTACAAACTTGAGACACAACAGCGCTTCCTGCCACCCTGGCGGACAGTTCCCTTCGATATCACAATACCGACATATCCGCCTAAAAAATTAATTATACAAAGTATTTATCTCCAACACTGCCAAATTGAGAGCTCTTGAACACATACACACACTACAGACTGATGATAATATCACACAGACCATCTACACTGATGGATCTCTAAACACCGCCTGTGGGAGGGCTGGAAGTGCTATTGTTGTGACTCAACCTGAATTGAATTGTAAAAGTTTATTCAGCAAAAAAAAAAAAAAATACAGATACATAGTGGATAATAATAACATTATTAACATGGCTGGTAATGTAATTGAGAAAGGAGTTAGAATTAACAACTGGGCATCCACTCTACAAACTGAATTAGTTGCCATACTCACAGCTATAAAATTCGTTGAAACCACTGTTACTGACAGTCTCATCATCACTGACTCTATCCTCACTACTTGTCCTTGACACCCTCGATTCAGGGTGTCACGCTCTCGTCTCTGAAGCCAGACACAAATATGCAGGGTGTCAAGGTCAAACTGTTGTGGATCCCCTCCCACATAGGCCTCATAAAACATGGCAGAATTGATGCCCTCGTTAAACTCGCGTCTAACAAAGACACCGTTGAATACAATTTGGGTCTGTCAAAAAGAACCCTTAAAACTGTAATTAGGAAAGAACTTATTGATGAGTTTGACGCAAGTAGACTAGTGAAAACAGGCACTAGTCGATCCATAGTTTACCATGATGAGATGTATCAAATGAAACTTGTATATGGAGCAAGTAACAAGATCACTAGATTACAAGATGTTGTAACCGCTAGATTAAGGTTAGGATATAAGTACCTTTGGCAGTATGTTCCTCAAGCAGATGTAAACAAAACTAAATGTAAAGAGTGTCGCCAGACATATGGCCACATACTTGAACACTACGTCCTCGACTGTGTGAAGATAGAACCTTTTAGGGACAGGTCCAAGCACACTGTGTGTGAAATGGCACAACACTTCATCTCTAATGGCAAGATAGCCGACATATTAAGATTGTATCCACTTTTTTGTACTTCGTAACTAAATTAGTTCTTATGTACAGAACCAAATACGCAATGTGCTTGAATACTTCTCACGTAAAAATGTGAATAACAAAGTGTGAGGCCAGACATACTGCCTCACATGCCTGTACTCACGCATTTGTGAATAAGTTACCCTTTATGTATAGAACTAAACAAATAATGTAATTGAAATACTGTGTAACATTCAGTGCCATAATATCCTGACAACGGGGATTAATTATTATGACCCGTTGTAAACTCTACTCTGTAATCCTTTTGCGCTACCGCTCACAGGATGAGTATGGGGTGCACAATAAAGTAGCTGCTGTAAGCGGCAAAATCAAAATCAAACGCCTGGCTGGCTCTAAGGTCTTGCCGAGCAAAGATAACCACACCCCTCTTGCAAGTTTCTTGAAACAGGTTCGTAAATGAGTCATGTCCAACAATACTGAACCCATATTCCTCTGGGTCGATTCTCCTGTTCGTGTACAACAGTTCTTCAACTCCTACAATATCGGGTTGGTGTACCTTCAGGAGTGTTTCAAACTCCTCTCTTATCAAGGAACGTGTCAGTATTAGTGTGCATGACATTCAAGTCAGAATTTGTTCTCGGTAACGTCTCTGTTCTTAGTAGTAACTCCGGCCCCCCTCCATTCTCAGAAGCTGCAGCATTTGCTAAGTCCACTGTATTTTTCAGGGTGTGGTTATAAAGGTCATTGTTTACACAGCTTTTAGTTGAACAAATTTATTGACAGAGCTTGGAGTACAGTTTGCCTATTCTGAGTAATTCAGTCAGGTCTTGACACTGAGGGTGGTATCACATCTCACTGCCTCGGAGGATAGAGGTTCATACTTTTACTTTTATCCTCTTCGCCACTGATCGGCTCGTTAGCCAGCATGGGCGATGGGTCACGTCTCTGATTACTTTTCCTTTTCATTTAACTTCTTCACCAAAAGATCGGCTCGCTAGCCGCCCGGGCGATCGGTCACGTCTCTGTTACGCACTGTTGGCAAATACTGGGCAATGACATGCACCGGCTCCTCAATGTACCTGAACCCTCTCCAGTGTTGGTCAAGTCTTGTCTTGAAGGAGTAATTTGAATCATTTAGGGAATGCTTGAGGTTGAATGAACAAGGTAACTTTTCCTGTAAGGTAGTTAAGTAGTTCAACGGTGTCGTCCGCGTGCAGCCCACACCATTGTGACGTCACCAACTGGTTTTGATTGGCTGGTTCAGGGAAGGGAAAATCAGTAGGCTTTTACACCATCCTGAGGACGGACGTGAGCTACAGCTACCCCGGGCTAAAGGTGGAAACGATTCTTGAGAATTATGTATGGAAGGAACTAACCAAACTCGGTGCAGGCCAATTATATACTGTACAACAGAGGTGCGTGAAACCAAGGAGATATAAGAAACTGGAGGCGGCATACGTCATATCCCTGAAGCTACCGCCAGGCCGGCACCGCCGTTTTTATACACTAAGCATGTGGTTCGATCATAGTGAAACAAACTGAATATCGAACTAATTACGACAGAGGAGCGATTCTTATGTATATGCAAGTAAATCACTGTAGGTGCGCGTGATCCAAGTATATGCTGATAACCACAAGGAAACAAGAAAACACCAAGATCCCAAGCGCTTTCGTGTAATTCACATCTTCGGGGGTGAGTACAGACTAAGGAGTAATACTAGACAGGGCTAATATATACAGTAGAGGAGAGTGAGATCAAGTCCCTAGGGGACAGCAGGTGTCCCAGTTGATGATTCACTGGAATTCCTCACAGATTTCCTGGATAATATTTCATTGCCCGTCTCGAAAGATGGTTTCATCGAACTTATACTGTATTCAGGATTGTAAATTTGAATTCAATGGAGAATATTATGCTAAAAAATTTGGTATGGCAATGGGTTTCATCAGTATTAAGCAACTTGTATATGGAATTCTTTAAGAAATCTGACCAATATTTGACGCCATTTCCACTAAATCTTGGGAAATAATCCGAGGTTGAAGACGGTGTAATTTAGCATCCCAATCTTTGTATATAGACTTATATTATAGGATAAGAGTAGACATAAAAAAAAATTAATATTATTTACACAATTTCAAAATACATGAATTTACTGCACTATACTGCTGTATATTAAGTGCATTCAGGTGCATGGGAATGGCAGAGGTGGTGAAAGTTACCGTGGCGTGGGGTGAGGTCAGGTAAGCTGACCCAACCTTCGTGTTACTAAGGTGTCGTCAGGTATGGGTTGGTCGCACCATGCAGTTGCTGGGGGGTGGGGGGGGGGGGTTCCGGGCAAACAGGAAAATCCCCTGGGTGTGCCACGGATTCAATTGTCAGTAGGAACATTATAGAATCCAGTCTCATTAAATATTCATTGATAGCTGGCAACGATTCTATGGCAGCGAATACCTGTACAGTCGTGACGGAGTACACTTGTCTCGTGCGGGGATGAAGACGTTGTCTGTATCCCTGGAGCGTGAAATCGTCACTCCAAAGGGTGGATTTCGCCAGTAGAGGGAGGTCGGGAAAAGTGGGAGTCAAAAAACAAGCAGGTCCTGGGAAGTAAAATTTGTTACTCAGGACAAGAACATAAGAATGGAGGAAATTTCAGTGGGCCTATTGGCCCATACTAGGCAGTCCCTTTTACACCCAAGCCCTATTGCTCATATAAGCATCCAACCTATGTTTGAAGCTATCCAGTGTATTCGAGTTAATGATGATATTTGGTAACCTGTTCTATTTATCCACTACTGTTTCGAAACCAGTGTTTACCAATTTCGCGCCTAAATCTAAATTTGTCTAATTTAAGACCATTGTTACGAGTTCGCTCCTGGTTGGATAGTTTGAGTACCTTTGTAATGTACCCTTTGTTTAGCCCTGACTTCCATTTATACACCCCTATCATGTCGCCCCTCGCTCTACGTCTCGAGGGAGTGCAAATTAAGACGCTTTAACCTGTCTCTGTACTCAAGGTTCTTAATGCACGGGATTAGTCTTGTCATTCTCCTCTGAATTCTTTCCAAGGATTCTATATCCATTCTGTAATACGATGACCAGAACTGAACTGCGTAATCCAGATGCGGTCTCGCAAGCACAAGATACAGTTTAAGGATGACTTCGCTAGTCTTGTAACTAACACTCCTTTGTATGAATCCAAGTACTTTATTAGCTTTGTTACGAGCAAAAACACATTGTTTACTTAAGATTCCTACTTATCATTACTCCTAAATCTCTCTCGCAATCGGATTTCTCAATGGCATCGTTGTTCATCTGGTAACTGGTTTCCATGTTTACGTCTCCTATACCAAGTACTTTACATTTGTCCACATGTAAAGTTGGATTTAATTTCGCGTCCTATTTTAGTGTCATCAGCAAATTTACTTATGTTGCTGTCTATGCCGATATCTATGTCGTCTATGTATATAATAAATAATAATGGTCCAAGTGCTGAGCCTTGGGGAACTCCAATAGTGACGTTGCTCCAATGGAATTTAGTGCCATTAATGCTCACTCACTGCTTCCTGTCCTGTAACCACGCCCTAATCCATTTTAGAATATTACCTTTAATGCCATGTGCTTCTACCTTTCTTATTAGTCTTTCGTGGGGGACTCGGTCGAAGGCTTTGCTAAAATCGAGATATACAACATAATTGTGCCCCTCGTCCACCGATTCGAAAACTGATGAAAAGAATGTTAATAGATCAGTTAGACACGAACGCCCGCTTGTGAAGCCATGCTGGGAATCACTGATCAATTTGTGCTTCTCCAGGTGGTTTCGAATAGTTTGAAATGATTGATTCCAGTAATTTGCCTACAATTGATGTTAGACTGATTGGACGGTAGTTAGAGGATAGTGATATATCGCCCTTCTTGAAAATCGGAAAACATTCGCTATCCCCCAGGATTCTGGTACTACACCTGCTTTTAAGGACAAGTTAAACAACTTTGCTAAGAGCATACTAAGCTCTTCCTTACATTCCTTTAATACTCTTGCAAATATCTCATGAGGACCAGGCGACTTATTAGGCTTTAGTTTGTCTATTTGCTTATTAACCTCGTTACTAGTCACTACTATCGCGCTTCATTTGTTTTCATCACTATCTCTGAATAGAGTCGGTGCCTCGGGTATCATGTTTAAATTTTTTAAAACTGTTGAAAAATATTTATTCATATTATTGCTCATTTCTCCGTCGTTATCAGTTAGCTCGCCGGTATCTGACTCTATTGGCCCAATCTTCTCTCGTGTTTTAATTTGATACATTTGATAGAATCCCTTGGGATTTGTCTTCGCCTCCCTTGCTATCCTCAGCTCATTATTCCTCTTTGCTTTCCTTATCTCGGTCTTAACCCTACCGGCCAATACCTTATAATAATCCCTTAGGTAAATTTTGCCACGATTTATCCTCCTACCTATAGCCTTCCCTTGACCAATAATGTTCTTTAGATAATTATTTATTCATTTAGGGTCATAGAACATAAGAACATAAGAAAATAAGGAGTCTGCAATAGGCCGGTTGGCCTGTGCATGGCAGCTCCTGTCGAGAGTTACTACCACTCTCTCTCATCCATGAATCTATCTAGCCTCCTTTTGAAACTTTCCAGAGTTCTCGCACTTACTACAAAGTTGCTAAGCTTGTTCCACTCGTCCACCACCCTATTTGTGAACCAGTTTCTTCCTATCTCCCTCCTAAACCTAAACTTATCCAACTTGAATCCGTTGCTCCGAGTCCTATCATGCTCGGATATTATAAGCACTTTATCTATATCTCCTTTATTGATTCCTTTCACCCACTTAAATACTTCTATCATATCTCCCCGCACTCTTCGTCTTTCTAGGGAATGCAAGTTAAGTTTCTTTAACCTATCCTGATATGGAAGGTTTCTAAGTCCCTGAATCATTTTTGTCATTCTTCGCTGCACCGACTCTAGTGAATTTATATCCATTCTATAATAGGGGCACCAGAACTGAACCGCATAATCGAGGTGCGGCCTAACTAGCGCAAGATATAGTTGCAATAAGACCTCTGCACTCTTGTTACTTACACTTCTAGATATAAAACCCAATACTCTGTTTGCCTTATTTCGAACATTAACGCACTGTTTTCTAGGCCGTAGGTCCGGGCTTACAAGTACCCCTAGGTCTCTTTCACAAGTCGACTTCTCTAGGTTGATGTTGTTAAGGCTGTATACATTATAAGTATTTGTTCTTCCAATATTAAGTACGCTGCACTTGCTGGTGTTGAATTTCATTTGCCATTTTTCAGACCACCCCTGCAGTTTATTTAGATCCTCCTGTAATGCATTTGCATCCTGCCCTGAATTAATTTGCCGCCCTATTTTGGTGTCATCCGCAAACTTGCTTATGTCACTGCTGATCCCAGTATCTAAATCGCTTATGTAGATTATGAACAAGAGTGGGCCTAGTACTGACCCCTGGGGAACCCCACTGGTTACACGGCCCCACTCAGATTTAACACCATCTACGCTGACCCTCTGCGTTCTATCGGTGAGCCATGCGATTTTATCCAATTTGAAACTTTCCCCTCGATACCATGAGCCTTAATTTTTCTCAGAAGCCTCTGATGCGGTACTCTGTCAAATGCTTGCTAAAGTCTAAGTAAATAACATCGTAATTATCTTCATTATCTACTACCTCGAAGACTTTCCTAAAAAACGTCAGCAGATTTGTTAGACAAGATTTTCCTTTTGTAAACCCATGTTGAGAGTCGTAGATTAATTTGCTTTTCTCTACATGCGATCGGATGCTATCTGCTATAATTGATTCAAGAAATTTCCCCACTACTGACGTCAAACTGATCGGCCGGTAGTTTGACGCTGATGCTCTGTCTCCCTTTTTAAATATGGGTACTACATTCGCCTGTTTCCACAACTCTGGCACAACTCCAGTGTCTAATGATTTTGTAAATAAATTTACGAGGGATCCGCTAATCTGTTCCCTACACTCTTTTAAGACTCGTACAGTAAATTTATCCGGGTCTTCTGGGATTTTTACAGGTTCTGTTGTTTGATCTGCGTTTTTTGTATGGTATGTTCTGCCTTTGTGCATTAAGTAACTCATTATTTAATTTGTCGTGGAACTCGGCAACCTCTGATCTCGTTATCAGGTTGGTTTCAATAGTCAGGTTCCAAGTAGTTCACCCCCAAGCGTGATACCCCTTCTCTCAACTGCCTCTTCAAACTATCAAAGTTTGCCTTTCTGAAATGTGGGACCTTTGTGGAATTTTCCTTACGGCTGCCCTGAAAATCTAACTGGAATCTAATTTCTTTGTTGTCGCTGTTTGCAAGTTCGTTCCCTACCTCGACATGACTAATGAGGTTTTCTCTGTTCGACAGAACTAAATCGAGTATATTATTACCCCGGGTGGGTTCGGTTATATGTTGACTTAGGAAACAGTCCTGGATTGTTTCAAGAAAATCCTCTGAATCTGAGTTACCCGTAAGGTCAATCCAATCTATTTGGCCAAAGTTAAAGTCGCCTACTATACAGACTTTGTTGTGTATGGAAGCCCTGCGCATTTCATCCCAGATATGTCGCTCATTAACTCTATCAAGATTGGGAGGTCTATATATTACTCCTGTGATTAATTTTTCCCTACCGTCGATTAATTCTATCCAAATTGTTTCTGTATTCCGCTCAGTTTTTATTTCCATATTTATTTCACACTTCAGATTATCCCTAACATAGATTGCTACTCCGCCTCCTTTCCTAATCTGCCTATCGGTATGGAATAATTTGTAACCTGCAATTTGGTATTCGACAGGTAAAACAGGACCAGGGAAGGGTAGGTTTAAATGTATACTATACAAACAGTAGGAACGTTAGAAATAAAATAGATTTGCTGAGAGCGGTTGTATGTACCGAGAATGTAGACGTCATAGCAATCACCGAAACTTGGATGAATCTGGTGAGCAAAATTTTTTTATCAGAGTACCACATAGAAGGGTACAACCTTTTTCACAAAGACAGGGAAGGTAGGAAGGGGGGAGGGGTCGCACTCTTCGTCAAGGATACATTAAAATGTTGTATTAATAATTCAATAAAGGGTGAAATAGGAACCGAGTCTGTATGGGTAGAAATCACGGAAGGAAGAGAAAAACTAATTATGGGAGTGATTTACAGGCCCCCAAGTCTTGGGAAAGAAGCAGCTCAGCCCATATGGCAGGAAATGAGTAGGGCAGCAAAATATAACAACCTGTGCATTATGGGGATTTCAATTTCAGAAATATTGACTGGGACAACATTGTACGTGACTATGAATCTGAAGACTTCCTAGATGCAGTACAGGACAATTTTTTTAAACAACTAATTACAGAACCTACTTGAGGTGACAATATATTAGACCTAGTATTAACAAATAAAGAAAATATTATCAGAGATATCACAGTAGGGGAAGAACTAGGTAACAGTGATCACAGAGAAATCAGGTTCACCCTAAATTGGGAAACGAAAACAATGACAATATGGTCAGAGTCCCAAACTTTCGGTTGGCGGATTATCAGGGGTTAAGAAGGTACCTAGGTGAGGTCACTTGGGAACAGTCACGTCAGTCCCCAGTAGGAGAGAGACTTTCTCTGGATTCCTTCCATCACACACTCTCTCTGATCTCTCTTTCTCATCACACACACTCTCTTTGGCCTTTCATTTCCATACACTCTCTGGGTCTCTTATCTTATCACAGTTCTTTGGGCCTTCCTTACTTCCACACCTTCCACTTATCAGCACAGCCTAACCAATAGTATGACTCTCTCAACAAGACCTCCTGCTGGACCCGGAACTTTGAAGACCGCCCTCTCCCTCGTGCCATTGTTGGCCATCTTCCCGGACCGGACCACCCACGACTGTCATCGCCCACAACAACTCACGAGCGTTCTTGGTTTATCGAGCATTAGCTTGCCCTCCCCACTGGTGGTGTGAGTGACCCACACTCCAGCTGGAGAGCAGTTATAGCGCGATATTCCCGGCGTGGTTTGAGCTCTTTTCCTTCTACTACCATTTTTCCTTTTCGCTCTGGCCTAGGGACCTGCACCCTCAAAAGTGTATTCGTCCTGCGGTCCCCCCTGTAACTGTTCACCTCCCTCCCAGGAGATTGTGAACACGAAAGGGGGTCGGAGCAAAACCCTCCCCAGCCGAGTCTTTCCAGGAAAACCGTGATCGTGCGGGTCCACCTGGAAAGAGGGTCGCAATCCTTATCCTTCCCAAATAGGCACACTTAGCTCACGTCTATAAGTGAGCAGTCACATACACTAGGAAGTAGGCTTCCCCAATCGGGGCTCCGTGAGAGAAGCTCAGGAACCACTCTACGACCACCAGCTAGTGGGGAGTGCTGTAATTCCTTTGCTGTTTACTCAACCGGAATAGGTAGGATCTAAAACAACAACAACAACAACAACAACAACAACAACAACCCGGTTATGGAGCGCGTACGCCCTCCTAACCGCGATCCCCGCCTGAACCGCCAACCTGACGACCCGAACCACGACAGGCTTCGCACAGAGAAAGCAGACCAGTTACGCGCCTTCAACGAAGCCCTGAAAAGCAGGAACTCTGCCACCACCTCCAACAACTCCACCACCACCACCACCTCCACCACCACCACCACTGCTACCGCTACTGAGGACAACTGGACGAAGGTAGAAAATAAGAAACGCCGACGTGCCCTTTCGGGAAACGATTGCCGTCAAGCAGCCCCCAAGGCACCCATCACCACCACCAGCTCACCTCCAACGACACTGCCAAAATTCCGGATCACGAAAACGGACGCAAAAACAACATATGCCGCCGTCACAGAGATGGAAAAGCAAAACCCACTGGCCAAGTTCTCAGTGCGGCCCAACCTAAAGGGGGAGATGATCGTTCACCCCAAAGACAAGAACTCCGCCACCACCCTCGACACTTACCTACAAAACACCACCACCATCACTTCAACCAAGCTAGACCCCGCCCAGAAACTGATGAAGTCGGTAGTCCTCCGGTACCCAAAGGAACTACCTCTCGAACCCCTGGAGAACCACCCGAAGATCCTAAAAGCCGAGAGATGCTCTCCCCTGTCCGACAAGACGGCCACCACGAAACAAGTCCTCATAACGCACTACGGCTCACCCCCAGCACCATAGACCTCAAAACCTGGGGGATCTACGAAGTGAGGCCCTTCGTCCCAGAGCCCCTGCGATGCTTCAGATGCCAGAAATACGGGCACCATCAGACAAGGTGCACGTACAGGGAAATCTGCGCAGTCTGCGCACAGAAGCACGGCACACAGTCCTGCCTCACCAAGCTGAAAAATGGGGAAAAAATTGCCCCCAAGTGTGCCAACTGCGGGGGCAAACACCACGCCTGGAACCCTGGATGCTCCGAGAGAACAAAGAGGGTCCAGGCAAACCGACCAGCAGCAAGACCGGCCCCCACCGCCTACACACCAGCCCCACCAAGTACCTTCGTGTGGGGAACCCAAAGGCCCAAACAATTAAGACAACCTCCTCAGCCAGTCAACACCCAAAGTGTAGCCCAGTTTCCGGGCCTCACTACAGCCACACCTCAGCCACCCAAGCAGCAGACAACGACAACCACGAGAAAGACAAAAGAAGCACACACCAAGGCACCAGGAGGAATGATACACATATCAGACCTAGCCAAGGTACTGACATCCTTCGCGGAGGGCCTAGCCGGACTACTGGGCCACAAGATCCAACCCACACAGCTCCAAATACTCATGGGGAGCGTCCTCGGGCAAGTCGCCACAGCTCCAGCCACCTCAGTGGAGGAAGCCACGCCGGTCCGCACACGAGTAACAGCCGAGGTACACTCTACACCGAAGAAGGCCACCAGAGAACCCAAGATACCGACAGCTCCCAAGATACCGACAGCTCCCAGAAAGAAACTGGACGTTTCAACTCCCCTGAACCGAACCACGGCCCAGAAGGCAAAAACCACAGAACACGAAGACATGGACCTGATCCAGTTGGAATCGAACTTGGACATTTCCATCGAGGACCACCAGAAGTCCCCGATGAAACAGTGGTGGAAAACGTCAGCACCCTGAACATCCTAACATGGAATGCTCAGGGCATCAAAAACAAGAAACACCTCCTACAAGAAGCAGCAGCCAAGGACAAGCTTGACATCATACTGCTACAAGAAACACTTCTACAAGAACACCACTGTTTCAAATTCAGCGGTTACAAGACATACAGGAGGCATTTCAAGCAGGCGTCAATAAGAGGATGTATGATCTTGGTCAAGTCAAGCATACCCTCCGCCGATGTCACGCAGCAATTTCCATGTGGGGAAAACATCGAGACACAGGCCGTCAAAGTAACCCTTCAGGAACGGGAATTAACTGTTCACAACATCTACAAGAACCCAAGGGGCTCACTGGAGGTTACTCAATTATTTGCTTCGGCCGCTGACCACGCCACACTCATAGGAGGGGATTTCAACGCACATCATCCCTTCCTAAGCTCGGCAAGCCCCACAAATGAAGACGGCCTACACCTATACACCACCTTTCAAGATACACCCGAGATCTGCCTCCTGAACACCGGAGAGCCCACCCACACTAGGGGAGGAAGGCTAGATCTGACCTTCGTCTCCAGCGCACTACAGCCTTCGGCCTCCTGGCAGATACACCCCACGCTGACCAGTGACCACTTCGCCACCCTAACAACGCTGAAGGTGAACAAACTCCCCACTCCACCCCCCCCGAGATGGAGATACAACACGCAAAAGGCAGACTGGGGACTCTTCAAGAAACACCTGGCTAAGTGGCGCGAAAAATCACAGCCGGCCGGCGCAGCACCCGCGGATGAGACAACCCTCCACCACCAATTGGTCGAGGCGTTTCACCTAGCGGCAGAAGAGGCTATCCCAAAAACAAAACCCACATCAAGACAGTACAATGATTACTGGTACTACTGTCCCAGGGTGAAAGAACTCAACCACAGAGTGAACATGGCCCGAAGAAACTACAGGAGACATCCCACGGCAACAAACAGACATCTCCTGCAAGTCATAGTCAAGGATACCAGGGAAGAGAAGGAAGAAATTAAAAACGCAAGCTGGCTCAAGTGGTGCTCCGAACTGAACGAGCACACCACCCTTAGCAAGATGTGGGCCCAGATCCGAAGGGCATCTGGGAAGGCAACACCACCACCACCAACTCATCCCAACCCAGAAGAGGAAGCCGAGAGACTTGCAAAACTGTTCTCTGACCGAGCAGCAACGAAGAACCTCCCGAGACAGGCGGAGGAGACACAACGGCGTCTGCGACAGGTCAGACTCCAGATGATCGAAGAGGCCTGCAACAGTGAAGATGACACTGACAGACCATTCAACCAGCAAGAACTCCAGAAGTCGCTAAAACGAAGCAAGGATACAGCTCCAGGGGCCGACAGGATAACCTACTCCATGCTCTCTCATGCCGGTACAGCCGGGCACGAGGCTCTGCTGCAAGCCATCAATGCTTCGTGGACAGCACAAAGACTCCCACCGGAATGGAAGAAGGCAGATATACAGCCCATTCCGAAGCCCAGAGAACCAGACAAGCCGAGGCCCATCTCCCTTCTCAGCTGCATAGCGAAGACGGGAGAAAGAATGGCTCTCAACCGACTCAAGTGGAAAGTAGGCAGCCCACACCCTCACATCTTTGCTTACACCGAGAACACCGGCACAGGCAACAACATCGCCGAGATACTCAGCACAGTGGACAACAAACCAGCTCTGGTGGTCTTCCTCGACCTGGAAAAAGCCTTCGAACTAGCAAATCCATTGGCCATTACAACTACGCTCGCTAAAAAAGGCGTCAAAGGAAGGTTGCTGGGGTGGATCCAGAACTACCTCACGCAGAGAGAAGCACGAGTACGCTTTCAGGGAGCAACCTCAAGCTACAGGGTCCACGAAAACGGAACCCCACAAGGAGGCATCCTCAGTCCAATGCTGTTCAACGTCCTGATGGAAAATCTAGTCAAACTTCCCTTCAGACAAACAGCCAAGCTCCTATGCTATGCAGACGACTTACAGCTTATAGTAAGAGGATCGAACAGACTAGCCAACACGCAACACGCACTCCAACTTATAGAAGAGGAGTGCAACAGACTTGGACTCAAGATAAATCCAGCCAAGTCGAAAGCGATGGCCATCTGCACAGACACACCAGACAAGACGCTCTCCATACAAAACACGCCGGTAGTCTGGACCAACGCCCACCAGTGTCTTGGAATCTGGTTTGACCAGAAACTCACCTTCAAGCCGCAACTCGAGTATCTCAGGCACAGGACGAAGAGCAGACACAATATAATGAGGTCGCTCACCAGCAAATCCGCAGGAGCAAACCTTCATGTGCTCAAAGCCTACTACACAGCCGCCATCAGATCGCTGGTAGATTACAGTGCTCCAGCACTCACTGGACTGAGAGAAGACCAAATAGCTAAGCTAGAAGTCATTCAAAACAATGCTCTCAGGACCATGCTCGGAGCACCCATGTGGACCAGAATCTGCAATCTGCAAATGGAAACCGAGCTACCACCCCTGGCAGTACGAGTCAAGCAGGTGACAGCCGGCCTCCTCGCCAAAATCTGCAGAGCAGACAAGCCCACAGCTGCCAAGATTCGAATCAGTGCCTCCCTCCACCTCGACCACAGAGTGCGAGGGGCCACCTGGTCGCACGAGGCAAGCGAGGTCATCCGACACCTGCAAGCAGAAACACTCGTCAAGAACAACCAAGACACACGAGACAATGGTTACACTGTTCCTCCACCATGGAGCCCTCCACCAGCCACACTCAAATTCACCGACCTCGGCGACAGTAAAGCCAACCTCCAGAAGGAGGACCTCCAAAAAATATCTCTCCAAGCCATAGCCACCGAGACACCGGCTGATGCAGCATCATACTTCACAGACGGCTCGGTGGACCCAAAACATCACAGATCCGGAGCGGCCTTCTACACCCAAGGTCAGACCCTCAAATGGAGACTTTCCAACGACTGCTCCACCCTACAAACAGAACTGGTAGCAATCTCAAAGGCCCTACAACACGCTGCAACACAACACAACAAGTCCGTCATAATTCACACGGACTCGAAATCGGCCATGCAAGCGCTGCAACACAGCCAACCAAGAGACAACGTCCACATCATCACCTCGATCCTCGCGCAGCTACAGGAATTCCAAAGCCAAAACCGACCAGTCGTCTTACACTGGATTCCCAGTCATGTAGGGATCGGAGGAAACGACGTGGCAGACGAAGCAGCCAAGGCAGCTACACGTTCCAGTAGCGTACACATCCAAGTTCCAGCAAGTGTGCAACAGATCAAAAATCACCTCAGAAAGACTACCAAGCTCCACATCAAACAGAGCTTCCTTCATGCACTCAACGCTGGTTCCCAATCAGCCAAATGGTACCTGGCGGCCACAAAAGGGGAACCACCTTTCGCAGACAAGAAAACTCCAAGACAAACCCAAGTCAGCCTTCACCGACTACGACTAGGGTACAAGTGCTCCTGGCAGATGATCGGAAATGACGTCACGGAATGCACCTACTGTCAGGAGCCAGCAGCCAACCCACTTGAACACTATCTCCTCGATTGCGAGGTCACACAAAGCCTCCGAGACAGAACTCAAATCTCCCAAGAAACACACACAACACCAGCGGCCGCTCTAACCCGAAAGGCCCACACAGACCACATTCACCACCTACTCCGGGTCATCACACGATACCCACCACCCAGATAGCTTAGAAAGCATCCTCTCCCAGCAAGTGCGGACCCCAGTTCGGGGGGCGCGCCACTCCGAGGCTGACCACGTCCAAGAGTGGGGGCCGGTGGTAAGCGTCCACTGATCGGGGGTCCGCTCACACTTGCAACCTGCAGTATCCCTCCAATCTGCAGGTGGGACCACCTCCAATCCCAATCCGGTCTGGCTGCTCCTGGAGCTCCAGCCGGAACCACCAAACGGGCCCGCCTATAGGCAAAGGCCCGTGTCGGACTACAGTCCGACAATCTACACAACAACAGTGGTGGAAAACGTCAGCACCCTGAACATCCTAACATGGAATGCTCAGGGCATCAAAAACAAGAAGCACCTCCTACAAGAAGCAGCAGCCAAGGACAAGCTTGACATCATACTCCTACAAGAAACACTTCTACAAGAACACCACTGTTTCAAATTCAGCGGTTACAAGACATACAGGAGGCATTTCACGCAGGCGTCAACAAGAGGATGTATGATCTTGGTCAAGTCAAGCATACCCTCCGCCGATGTCACGCAGCAATTTCCAGGTGGGGAAAACATCGAGACACAGGCCGTCAAAGTAACCCTCCAAGAACGGGAATTAACTGTTCACAACATCTACAAGAACCCAAGGGGCTCACTGGAGGTTACTCAATTATTTGCTTCGGCCGCCGACCACGCCACACTCATAGGAGGGGATTTCAACGCACATCATCCCTTCCTAAGCTCGGCAAGCCCCACAAATGAAGACGGCCTACCCCTATACACCACCTTTCAAGATACACCCGAGATCTGCCTCCTGAACACCGGAGAGCCCACCCACACTAGGGGAGGAAGGCTAGATCTAACCTTCGTCTCCAGTGCACTACAGCCTTCGGCCTCCTGGCAGATACACCCCACGCTGACCAGTGACCACTTCGCCACCCTAACAACGCTGAAGGTGAACAAACTCCCCACTCCACCCCCCCCGAGATGGAGATACAACACTCAAAAGGCAGACTGGGGACTCTTCAAGAAACACCTGGCTAAGTGGCGCGAAAAATCACAGCCGGCCAGCGCAGCACCCGCGGATGAGACAACCCTCCACCACCAATTGGTCGAGGCGTTTCACCTAGCGGCAGAAGAGGCTATCCCAAAAACAAAACCCACATCAAGACAGTACAATGATTACTGGTACTACTGTCCCAGGGTGAAAGAACTCAACCACAGAGTGAACATGGCCCGAAGAAACTACAGGAGACATCCCACGGCAACAAACAGACATCTCCTGCAAGTCATAGTTAAGGATACCAGGGAAGAGAAGGAAGAAATAAAAAACGTAAGCTGGCTCAAGTGGTGCTCCGAACTGAACGAGCACACCTCCCTTGGCAAGATGTGGGCCCAGATCCGAAGGGCATCTGGGAAGGCAACACCACCACCACCAACCCATCCCAACCCAGAAGAGGAAGCCGAGAGACTTGCAAAACTGTTCTCTGACCGAGCAGCAACGAAAAACCTCCCGAGACAGGCGGAGGAGACACAACGGCGTCATGTGAAGATGACACTGACAGACCATTCAACCAGCAAGAACTCCAGAAGTCGCTAAAACGAAGCAAGGACACAGCTCCAGGGGCAGACAGGATAACCTACTCCATGCTTTCTCATGCCGGTACAGCCGGACACGAGGCTCTGCTGCAAGCCATCAATGCTTCGTGGACAGCACAAAGACTCCCACCGGAATGGAAGAAGGCAGATATACAGCCCATTCCGAAGCCCAGAGAACCAGACAAGCCGAGGCCCATCTCCCTTCTCAGCTGCATAGCGAAGACCGGAGAAAGAATGGCTCTCAACCGACTCAAGTGGAAAGTAGGCAGCCCACACCCTCACATCTTTGCTTACACCGAGAACACCGGCACAGGCAACAACATCGCCGAGATACTCAGCACAGTGGACAACAAACCAGCTCTGGTGGTCTTCCTCGACCTGGAGAAAGCCTTCGAACTAGCAAATCCTTTAGCCATTACAACTACGCTCGCTAAAAAAGGCGTCAAAGGAAGGTTGCTGGGGTGGATCCAGAACTACCTCACACAGAGAGAAGCACGAGTACGCTTTCAGGGAGCAACCTCAAGCTACAGGGTCCATGAAAACGGAACCCGACAAGGAGGCATCCTCAGTCCAAAGCTGTTCAATGTCCTGATGGAAAATCTAGTCAAACTTCCTTTCAGACAAACAGCCAAGCTCCTATGCTATGCAGACGACTTACAACTTATAGTAAGAGGATCAAACAGACTAGCCAACACGCAACACGCACTCCAACTTATAGAAGAGGAGTGCAACAGACTTGGACTCAAGATAAATCCAGCCAAGTCGAAAGCGATGGCCATCTGCACAGACACACCAGACAAGTTGCTCTCCATACAAAACACGCCAGTAGTCTGGACCAACGCCCACCAGTGTCTTGGAATCTGGTTTGACCAGAAACTCACCTTCAAGCCGCAACTCGAGTATCTCAGGCACAGGACGAAGAGCAGACACAATATAATGAGGTCGCTCACCAGCAAATCCGCAGGAGCAAACCTTCATGTGCTCAAAGCCTACTACACAGCCGCCATCAGATCGCTGGTAGATTACAGTGCTCCAGCACTCATTGGACTGAGAGAAGACCAAATAGCTAAGCTAGAAGTCATCCAAAACAATGCTCTCAGGACCATGCTCGGAGCACCCATGTGGACCAAAATTTGCAATCTGCAAATGGAAACCGAACTACCACCCCTGGCAGTACGAATCAAGCAGGTGACAGCCGGTCTCCTCGCCAAAATCTGTAGAGCAGACAAGCCCACAGTCGCCAAGATTCGAATCAGTGCCTCCCTCCACCTCGACCACAGATTGCGAGGGGCCACCTGGTCGCACGAGGCAAGCGAGGTCATCCGACACCTGCAAGCAGAAACACTCGTCAAGAACAACCAAGACACACGAGACAATGGTTACACTGTTCCTCCACCATGGAGCCCTCCACCAGCCACATTCAAATTCACCGACCTCGGCGATAGTAAAGCCAACCTCCAGAAGGAGGACCTCAAAAAAATAACTCTCCAAGCCATAGCCACCGAGACACCGGCTGATGCAGCATCATACTTCACAGACGGCTCGGTGGACCCAAAACATCACAGATCCGGAGCGGCCTTCTACACCCAAGGTCAGACCCTCAAATGGAGACTTTCCAACGACTGTTCCACCCTACAAACAGAACTGGTAGCAATCTCAAAGGCCCTACAACACGCTGCAACACAACACAACAAGTCCGTCATAATTCACACGGACTCGAAATCGGCCATGCAGGCGCTGCAACACAGTCAACCAAGAGACAACGTCCACATCATCACCTCGATCCTCGCACAGCTACAGGAATTCCAAAGCCAACACCGACCAGTCGTCTTACACTGGATTCCCAGTCATGTAGGGATCGGAGGAAACGACGTGGCAGACGAAGCAGCCAAGGCAGCTACACGTTCTAGTAGCGTACACATCCAAGTTCCAGCAAGTGTGCAACAGATCAAGAATCACCACAGAAAGACTACCAAGCTCCACATCAAAAAGAGCTTCCTTCACGCACTCAACGCTGGTTCCCAATCAGCCAAATGGTACCTGGCGGCCACAAAAGGGGAACCACCTTTCGCAGACAAGAAAACTCCAAGACAAACCCAAGTCAGCCTTCACCGACTACGACTAGGGTACAAGTGCTCCTGGCAGATGATCGGAAACGACGTCATGGAATGCACCTACTGTCAGGAGCCAGCAGCCAACCCACTTGAACACTATCTCCTCGATTGCGAGGTCACACAAAGCCTCCGAGACAGAACTCAAATCTCCCAAGACACACACACAACACCAGCGGCCACTCTAACCCGAAAGGCCCATACAGACCACATTCACCACCTACTCCGGGTCATCACACGATACCCACCACCCAGATAGCTTAGAAAGCATCCTCTCCCAGCAAGTGCGGACCCCAGTTCGGGGGGCGCGCCACTCCGAGGCTGACCACGTCCAAGAGTGGGGGCCGGTGGTAAGCGTCCACTGATCGGGGGTCCGCTCACACTTGCAACCTGCAGTATCCCTCCAATCTGCAGGTGGGACCACCTCAAATCCCAATCCGGTCTGGCTGCTCCTGGAGCTCCAGCCGGAACCCTGCTCGGGCCGCCTAGGCAAAGGCCGTGTCGGACCTGATCCCGACA
>NW_024733126.1:5838747-5903091 GCF_018991925.1 Homarus americanus | reverse complement strand
AGTGTCGCCAGACATATGGCCACATACTTGAACACTACGTCCTCGACTGTGTGAAGATAGAACCTTTTAGGGACAGGTCCAAGCACACTGTGTGTGAAATGGCACAACACTTCATCTCTAATGGCAAGATAGCCGACATATTAAGATTGTATCCACTTTTTTGTACTTCGTAACTAAATTAGTTCTTATGTACAGAACCAAATACGCAATGTGCTTGAATACTTCTCACGTAAAAATGTGAATAACAAAGTGTGAGGCCAGACATACTGCCTCACATGCCTGTACTCACGCATTTGTGAATAAGTTACCCTTTATGTATAGAACTAAACAAATAATGTAATTGAAATACTGTGTAACATTCAGTGCCATAATATCCTGACAACGGGGATTAATTATTATGACCCGTTGTAAACTCTACTCTGTAATCCTTTTGCGCTACCGCTCACAGGATGAGTATGGGGTGCACAATAAAGTAGCTGCTGTAAGCGGCAAAATCAAAATCAAACGCCTGGCTGGCTCTAAGGTCTTGCCGAGCAAAGATAACCACACCCCTCTTGCAAGTTTCTTGAAACAGGTTCGTAAATGAGTCATGTCCAACAATACTGAACCCATATTCCTCTGGGTCGATTCTCCTGTTCGTGTACAACAGTTCTTCAACTCCTACAATATCGGGTTGGTGTACCTTCAGGAGTGTTTCAAACTCCTCTCTTATCAAGGAACGTGTCAGTATTAGTGTGCATGACATTCAAGTCAGAATTTGTTCTCGGTAACGTCTCTGTTCTTAGTAGTAACTCCGGCCCCCCTCCATTCTCAGAAGCTGCAGCATTTGCTAAGTCCACTGTATTTTTCAGGGTGTGGTTATAAAGGTCATTGTTTACACAGCTTTTAGTTGAACAAATTTATTGACAGAGCTTGGAGTACAGTTTGCCTATTCTGAGTAATTCAGTCAGGTCTTGACACTGAGGGTGGTATCACATCTCACTGCCTCGGAGGATAGAGGTTCATACTTTTACTTTTATCCTCTTCGCCACTGATCGGCTCGTTAGCCAGCATGGGCGATGGGTCACGTCTCTGATTACTTTTCCTTTTCATTTAACTTCTTCACCAAAAGATCGGCTCGCTAGCCGCCCGGGCGATCGGTCACGTCTCTGTTACGCACTGTTGGCAAATACTGGGCAATGACATGCACCGGCTCCTCAATGTACCTGAACCCTCTCCAGTGTTGGTCAAGTCTTGTCTTGAAGGAGTAATTTGAATCATTTAGGGAATGCTTGAGGTTGAATGAACAAGGTAACTTTTCCTGTAAGGTAGTTAAGTAGTTCAACGGTGTCGTCCGCGTGCAGCCCACACCATTGTGACGTCACCAACTGGTTTTGATTGGCTGGTTCAGGGAAGGGAAAATCAGTAGGCTTTTACACCATCCTGAGGACGGACGTGAGCTACAGCTACCCCGGGCTAAAGGTGGAAACGATTCTTGAGAATTATGTATGGAAGGAACTAACCAAACTCGGTGCAGGCCAATTATATACTGTACAACAGAGGTGCGTGAAACCAAGGAGATATAAGAAACTGGAGGCGGCATACGTCATATCCCTGAAGCTACCGCCAGGCCGGCACCGCCGTTTTTATACACTAAGCATGTGGTTCGATCATAGTGAAACAAACTGAATATCGAACTAATTACGACAGAGGAGCGATTCTTATGTATATGCAAGTAAATCACTGTAGGTGCGCGTGATCCAAGTATATGCTGATAACCACAAGGAAACAAGAAAACACCAAGATCCCAAGCGCTTTCGTGTAATTCACATCTTCGGGGGTGAGTACAGACTAAGGAGTAATACTAGACAGGGCTAATATATACAGTAGAGGAGAGTGAGATCAAGTCCCTAGGGGACAGCAGGTGTCCCAGTTGATGATTCACTGGAATTCCTCACAGATTTCCTGGATAATATTTCATTGCCCGTCTCGAAAGATGGTTTCATCGAACTTATACTGTATTCAGGATTGTAAATTTGAATTCAATGGAGAATATTATGCTAAAAAATTTGGTATGGCAATGGGTTTCATCAGTATTAAGCAACTTGTATATGGAATTCTTTAAGAAATCTGACCAATATTTGACGCCATTTCCACTAAATCTTGGGAAATAATCCGAGGTTGAAGACGGTGTAATTTAGCATCCCAATCTTTGTATATAGACTTATATTATAGGATAAGAGTAGACATAAAAAAAAATTAATATTATTTACACAATTTCAAAATACATGAATTTACTGCACTATACTGCTGTATATTAAGTGCATTCAGGTGCATGGGAATGGCAGAGGTGGTGAAAGTTACCGTGGCGTGGGGTGAGGTCAGGTAAGCTGACCCAACCTTCGTGTTACTAAGGTGTCGTCAGGTATGGGTTGGTCGCACCATGCAGTTGCTGGGGGGTGGGGGGGGGGGGTTCCGGGCAAACAGGAAAATCCCCTGGGTGTGCCACGGATTCAATTGTCAGTAGGAACATTATAGAATCCAGTCTCATTAAATATTCATTGATAGCTGGCAACGATTCTATGGCAGCGAATACCTGTACAGTCGTGACGGAGTACACTTGTCTCGTGCGGGGATGAAGACGTTGTCTGTATCCCTGGAGCGTGAAATCGTCACTCCAAAGGGTGGATTTCGCCAGTAGAGGGAGGTCGGGAAAAGTGGGAGTCAAAAAACAAGCAGGTCCTGGGAAGTAAAATTTGTTACTCAGGACAAGAACATAAGAATGGAGGAAATTTCAGTGGGCCTATTGGCCCATACTAGGCAGTCCCTTTTACACCCAAGCCCTATTGCTCATATAAGCATCCAACCTATGTTTGAAGCTATCCAGTGTATTCGAGTTAATGATGATATTTGGTAACCTGTTCTATTTATCCACTACTGTTTCGAAACCAGTGTTTACCAATTTCGCGCCTAAATCTAAATTTGTCTAATTTAAGACCATTGTTACGAGTTCGCTCCTGGTTGGATAGTTTGAGTACCTTTGTAATGTACCCTTTGTTTAGCCCTGACTTCCATTTATACACCCCTATCATGTCGCCCCTCGCTCTACGTCTCGAGGGAGTGCAAATTAAGACGCTTTAACCTGTCTCTGTACTCAAGGTTCTTAATGCACGGGATTAGTCTTGTCATTCTCCTCTGAATTCTTTCCAAGGATTCTATATCCATTCTGTAATACGATGACCAGAACTGAACTGCGTAATCCAGATGCGGTCTCGCAAGCACAAGATACAGTTTAAGGATGACTTCGCTAGTCTTGTAACTAACACTCCTTTGTATGAATCCAAGTACTTTATTAGCTTTGTTACGAGCAAAAACACATTGTTTACTTAAGATTCCTACTTATCATTACTCCTAAATCTCTCTCGCAATCGGATTTCTCAATGGCATCGTTGTTCATCTGGTAACTGGTTTCCATGTTTACGTCTCCTATACCAAGTACTTTACATTTGTCCACATGTAAAGTTGGATTTAATTTCGCGTCCTATTTTAGTGTCATCAGCAAATTTACTTATGTTGCTGTCTATGCCGATATCTATGTCGTCTATGTATATAATAAATAATAATGGTCCAAGTGCTGAGCCTTGGGGAACTCCAATAGTGACGTTGCTCCAATGGAATTTAGTGCCATTAATGCTCACTCACTGCTTCCTGTCCTGTAACCACGCCCTAATCCATTTTAGAATATTACCTTTAATGCCATGTGCTTCTACCTTTCTTATTAGTCTTTCGTGGGGGACTCGGTCGAAGGCTTTGCTAAAATCGAGATATACAACATAATTGTGCCCCTCGTCCACCGATTCGAAAACTGATGAAAAGAATGTTAATAGATCAGTTAGACACGAACGCCCGCTTGTGAAGCCATGCTGGGAATCACTGATCAATTTGTGCTTCTCCAGGTGGTTTCGAATAGTTTGAAATGATTGATTCCAGTAATTTGCCTACAATTGATGTTAGACTGATTGGACGGTAGTTAGAGGATAGTGATATATCGCCCTTCTTGAAAATCGGAAAACATTCGCTATCCCCCAGGATTCTGGTACTACACCTGCTTTTAAGGACAAGTTAAACAACTTTGCTAAGAGCATACTAAGCTCTTCCTTACATTCCTTTAATACTCTTGCAAATATCTCATGAGGACCAGGCGACTTATTAGGCTTTAGTTTGTCTATTTGCTTATTAACCTCGTTACTAGTCACTACTATCGCGCTTCATTTGTTTTCATCACTATCTCTGAATAGAGTCGGTGCCTCGGGTATCATGTTTAAATTTTTTAAAACTGTTGAAAAATATTTATTCATATTATTGCTCATTTCTCCGTCGTTATCAGTTAGCTCGCCGGTATCTGACTCTATTGGCCCAATCTTCTCTCGTGTTTTAATTTGATACATTTGATAGAATCCCTTGGGATTTGTCTTCGCCTCCCTTGCTATCCTCAGCTCATTATTCCTCTTTGCTTTCCTTATCTCGGTCTTAACCCTACCGGCCAATACCTTATAATAATCCCTTAGGTAAATTTTGCCACGATTTATCCTCCTACCTATAGCCTTCCCTTGACCAATAATGTTCTTTAGATAATTATTTATTCATTTAGGGTCATAGAACATAAGAACATAAGAAAATAAGGAGTCTGCAATAGGCCGGTTGGCCTGTGCATGGCAGCTCCTGTCGAGAGTTACTACCACTCTCTCTCATCCATGAATCTATCTAGCCTCCTTTTGAAACTTTCCAGAGTTCTCGCACTTACTACAAAGTTGCTAAGCTTGTTCCACTCGTCCACCACCCTATTTGTGAACCAGTTTCTTCCTATCTCCCTCCTAAACCTAAACTTATCCAACTTGAATCCGTTGCTCCGAGTCCTATCATGCTCGGATATTATAAGCACTTTATCTATATCTCCTTTATTGATTCCTTTCACCCACTTAAATACTTCTATCATATCTCCCCGCACTCTTCGTCTTTCTAGGGAATGCAAGTTAAGTTTCTTTAACCTATCCTGATATGGAAGGTTTCTAAGTCCCTGAATCATTTTTGTCATTCTTCGCTGCACCGACTGTAGTGAATTTATATCCATTCTATAATAGGGGCACCAGAACTGAACCGCATAATCGAGGTGCGGCCTAACTAGCGCAAGATATAGTTGCAATAAGACCTCTGCACTCTTGTTACTTACACTTCTAGATATAAAACCCAATACTCTGTTTGCCTTATTTCGAACATTAACGCACTGTTTTCTAGGCCGTAGGTCCGGGCTTACAAGTACCCCTAGGTCTCTTTCACAAGTCGACTTCTCTAGGTTGATGTTGTTCAGGCTGTATACATTATAAGTATTTGTTCTTCCAATATTAAGTACGCTGCACTTGCTGGTGTTGAATTTCATTTGCCATTTTTCAGACCACCCCTGCAGTTTATTTAGATCCTCCTGTAATGCATTTGCATCCTGCCCTGAATTAATTTGCCGCCCTATTTTGGTGTCATCCGCAAACTTGCTTATGTCACTGCTGATCCCAGTATCTAAATCGTTTATGTAGATTATGAACAAGAGTGGGCCTAGTACTGACCCCTGGGGAACCCCACTGGTTACACGGCCCCACTCAGATTTAACACCATCTACGCTGACCCTCTGCGTTCTATCGGTGAACCATGATTTTATCCAATTTAAAACTTTCCCCTCGATACCGTGAGCCTTAATTTTTCTCAGAAGCCTCTGATGCGGTACTCTGTCAAATGCTTTGCTAAAGTCTAAGTAAAAAACAATGTAATTTTCGTCATTATCTACTACCTCGAAGACTTTCCTAAAAAACATTAGCAGATTTGTTAGACAAGATTTTCCCTGTGTAAACCAATGTTGTCGTAGATTAATTTGCTTTTCTCTACATGCGATTGGATGCTACCTGCTATAACCGATTCAAGAAATTAATGTTCGAAATAAGGCAAACAGTATTGGGTTTTATATCTAGAAATGTAAGTAATAAGAGTGCAGAGGTCTTATTGCAACTATATCTCGCGCTAGTCAGGTTGCACCTCGATTATGCGGTTCAGTTCTGGTGCCCTTATTATAGAATGGATATCAATTCACTAAAGTCGGTGCAGCGAAGAATGACGAAAATGATTCCGGGACTTAGAAACCTTCCATACCAGGATAGGTCAAAGAAACTAAACTTGCATTCCCTAGAAAGACGAAGAGTGTGGGGAGATATGATAGAAGTATTTAAGTGGGTGAAAGGAATCAATAAAGGATATAGATAAAGTTCTTAAAATGTACGAGCAGGATAGGACTCGCAGCAACGGATTTAAGTTGGATAAGATTAGATTTAGGAGGGAGATGGGGAGGAACTGGTTCACAAATAGGGTGGTGGACGAGTGGAACAAGCTAAGTAACTTTATAGTAAGTGCTGAAACGCTGGAAAGTTTCAATAGGCTGGATAGATTCATGGATGATCGTGGTAGTATCTCTCGACAGGAGCTGCCATGCACAAGCCAACCGGTCTATTGCAGACTCCTTATGTTCTTATGTATACCGAATCTGTCAACGTGAATTTGAGTAATGGTATGTACAAAGTGGATAATTTTGTGCTAAAGATGATTTGTAACCTTTTGACTAGGTGTTTGGTGTGAGGTCACGTTAAGGTGACCTGTATATATATAATCTTGTTCCTCTGTATTGTCCTCCGCCTGTATCGGGAGGTTTTTCGTTGCTGCTCGGTCAGAGAACAGTTTTGCAAGTCTCTCGGCTTCCTCTTCTGGGTTGGGATGGGTTGGTGGTGGTGGTGTTGCCTTTCCAGATGCCCTTCGGATCTGGGCCCACATCTTGCCAAGGGAGGTGTGCTCGTTCAGTTCGGAGCACCACTTGAGCCAGCTTACGTTTTTTATTTCTTCCTTCTCTTCCCTGGTATCCTTAACTATGACTTGCAGGAGATGTCTGTTTGTTGCCGTGGGATGTCTCCTGTAGTTTCTTCGGGCCATGTTCACTCTGTGGTTGAGTTCTTTCACCCTGGGACAGTAGTACCAGTAATCATTGTACTGTCTTGATGTGGGTTTTGTTTTTGGGATAGCCTCTTCTGCCGCTTGGTGAAACGCCTCGACCAATTGGTGGTGGAGGGTTGTCTCATCCACGGGTGCTGCGCCGGCCGGCTGTGATTTTTCGCGCCACTTAGCCAGGTGTTTCTTAAAGAGTCCCCAGTCTGCCTTTTGGGTATTGTATCTCCATCTCGGGGGGGGTGGAGTGGGGAGTTTGTTCACCTTCAGCGTTGTTAGGGTGGCGAAGTGGTCACTGGTCAGCGTGGGGTGTATCTGCCAGGAGGCCGAAGGCTGTAGTGCACTGGAGACGAAGGTTAGATCTAGCCTTCCTCCCCTAGTGTGGGTGGGCTCTCCGGTGTTCAGGAGGCAGATCTCGGGTGTATCTTGAAAGGTGGTGTATAGGTGTAGGCCGTCTTCATTTGTGGGGCTTGCCGAGCTTAGGAAGGGATGATGTGCGTTGAAATCCCCTCCTATGAGTGTGGCGTGGTCAGCGGCCGAAGCAAATAATTGAGTAACCTCCAGTGAGCCCCTTGGGTTCTTGTAGATGTTGTGAACAGTTAATTCCCGTTCTTGGAGGGTTACTTTGACGGCCTGTGTCTCGATGTTTTCCCCACATGGAAATTGCTGCGTGACATCGGCGGAGGGTATGCTTGACTTGACCAAGATCATACATCCTCTTGTTGACGTCTGCGTGAAATGCCTCCTGTATGTCTTGTAACCGCTGAATTTGAAACAGTGGTGTTCTTGTAGAAGTGTTTCTTGTAGGAGTATGATGTCAAGCTTGTCCTTGGCTGCTGCTTCTTGTAGGAGGTGTTTCTTGTTTTTGATGCCCTGAGCATTCCATGTTAGGATGTTCAGGGTGCTGATGTTTTCCACCACTGTTTCATCGGGGACTTCTGGTGGTCCTCGATGGAGATGTCCAAGCTCGATTCCAACTGGATCAGGTTCATATCTTCGTGTTCTGTGGTTTTTGCCTTCTGGGCCGTGGTTCGGTTCAGGGGAGTTGAAACGTCCAGTTTCTTTCTGGGAGCTGTCGGTATCTTGGGTTCTCTGGTGGCCTTCTTCGGTGTAGAGTGTACCTCGGCTGTCACTCGTGTGAGGACCGGCGTGGCTTCCTCCACTGAGTTGGCTGGAGCTGTGGCGACTTGCCCGAGGACGCTCCCCATGAGTATTTGGAGCTGTGTGGGTTGGATCTTGTGGCCCAGTAGTCCGGCTAGGCCCTCCGCGAAGGTTGTCAGTACCTTGGCTAGGTCTGATACGTGTATCATTCCTTCTGGTGCCTTGGTGTGTGCTTCTTTTGCCTTTCTCGTGGTTGTCGTTGTCTGCTGCTTGGGTGGCTGAGGTGTGGCCGTAGTGAGGCCAGGAAACTGGGCTGCACTTTGGGTGTTGACTGGCTGAGGAGGTTGTCTTTGTTGTTTTGGTCTTTGGGTTCCCCACACGAAGGTACTTGGTGGGGCTGGTGTGTAGGCGGTGGGGGCCGGTCTTGCTGCTGGTCGGTTTGCCTGGACCCTCTTTGTTCTCTCGGAGCATCCAGGATTCCAGGCGTGGTGTTTGCCCCCGCAGTTGGCACACTTGGGGGCAATTTTTTCCCCATTTTTCAACTTGGTGAGGCAGGAGTGTGTGCCGTGCTTCTGTGCGCAGACTGCGCAGATTTCCTTGTACGTGCACCTTGTCTGATGGTGCCCGTATTTCTGGCATCTGAAGCACCGCAGGGGCTCTGGGACGAAGGGCCTCACTTCGTAGATCCCCCAGGTTTTGAGGTCTATGGTGCTGGGGGGTGAGCCGTAGTGCGTTATGAGCACTTGTTTCGTGGTGGCCGTCTTGTCGGACAGGGGAGAGCATCTCTCGGCTTTTAAGATCTTCGGGTGGTTCTCCAGGGGTTCGAGAGGTAGTTCCTTTGGGTACCGGAGGACTACCGACTTCATCAGTTTCTGGGCGGGGTCCAGCTTTGTTGACGCAACGGTGGTGGTGTTTTGCAGGTAAGTGTCCTTGTCTTTGGGGTGAATAATCATCTCCCCCTTTAGGTTGGGCCGCACTGAGAACTTGGCCAGTGGGTTTTGCTTTTCCATCTCTGTGACGGCGGCATATGTTGTTTTTGTGTCCGTTTTCTTGATTCGGAATTTTGGCAGTGTCGTTGGAGGTGAGCTGGTGGTGGTGATGGGTGCCTTTTGGGCTGCTTGACGGCATTCGTTTCCCGAAAAGGCACGTCGGCGTTTCTTGTTTTCTACCTTCGTCCAGTTGTCCTCAGTGGCGGTAGCAGTGGTGGTGGAGTTGTTGGAGGTGGTGGCAGTGTTCCTATTTTTCAGGGCTTCGTTGAAGGCGCGTAACTGGTCTGCTTTCTCTGTGCGAAGCCTGTCGTAGTTCGGGTCGTCAGGTTGGCGGTTCAGGCGGGGGTCGCGGTTAGGAGGGCGTACGCGCTCCATAACCGGTTTTTTTTTTTTTTTTTTTTTAGATCCTACCTATTCCGGTTGAGTAAATAGCAGAGGAATTACAGCACTCCCCACTGGCTGGTGGTCGTAGAGTGGTTCCTGAGCTTCTCTCCCGGAGCCCCGTTGGGGAAGCCTACTTCCTAGTGTATGTGACTGCTCACTTATAGACGTGAGCTAAGTGTGCCTATTTGGGAAGGATAAGGATTGCTACCCTCTTTCCAGGTGGACCCGCACGATCACGGTTTTCCTGGAAAGACTCGGCTGGGATGGGTTTTGCTCCAACCCCCTTTCGTGTTCACAATCTCCTGGGAGGGAGGTGAACAGTTACAGGGGGGACCGCAGGACGAATACACTTTTGAGGGTGCAGGTCCCTAGGCCAGAGCGAAAAAGGAAAAATAGTAGTAGAAGGAAAAGAGCTCAAACCACGCCGGGAATATCGCGCTATAACTGCTCTCCAGCTGGAGTGTGGGTCACTCACACCACCAGTGGGGAGGGCAAGCTAATGCTCGATAAACCGAGAACGCTCGTGAGTTGTTGTGGACGATGACGGTCGTGGGTGGTCCGGTCCGGGAAGATGGCCAACAATGGTACAAGGGAGAGGGCGGTCTTCACAGTTCCGGGTCCAGCAGGAGGTCTTGCTCCAGATGATCGAAGAGGCCTGCAACAGTGAAGATGACACTGACAGACCATTCAACCAGCAAGAACTCCAGAAGTCGCTAAAACGAAGCAAGGACACAGCACCAGGGGCCGACAGGATAACCTACTCCATGCTTTCTCATGCCGGTACAGCCGGACACGAGGCTCTGCTGCAAGCCATCAATGCCTCGTGGACAGCACAAAGACTCCCACCGGAATGGAAGAAGGCAGATATACAGCCCATTCCGAAGCCCAGAGAACCAGACAAACCGAGGCCCATCTCCCTTCTCAGCTGCATAGCAAAGACGGGAGAAAGAATGGCTCTCAACCGACTCAAGTGGAAAGTAGGCAGCCCACACCCTCACATCTTTGCTTACACCGAGAACACCGGCACAGGCAACAACATCGCCGAGATACTCAGCACAGTGGACAACAAACCAGCTCTGGTGGTCTTCCTCGACCTGGAGAAAGCCTTCGAACTAGCAAATCCATTGGCCATTACAACTACGCTCGCTAAAAAAGGCGTCAAAGGAAGGTTGCTGGGGTGGATCCAGAACTACCTCACACAGAGAGAAGCACGAGTACGCTTTCAGGGAGCAACCTCAAGCTACAGGGTCCATGAAAACGGAACCCCACAAGGAGGCATCCTCAGTCCAATGCTGTTCAATGTCCTGATGGAAAATCTAGTCAAACTTCCTTTCAGACAAACAGCCAAGCTCCTATGCTATGCAGACGACTTACAGCTTATAGTAAGAGGATCGAACAGACTAGCCAACACGCAACACGCACTCCAACTTATAGAAGAGGAGTGCAACAGACTTGGACTCAAGATAAATCCAGCCAAGTCGAAAGCGATGGCCATCTGCAGACACACCAGACAAGATGCTCTCCATATAAAACACGCCGGTAGTCTGGACCAACGCCCACCAGTGTCTTGGAATCTGGTTTGACCAGAAACTCACCTTCAAGCCGCAACTCGAGTATCTCAGGCACAGGACGAAGAGCAGACACAATATAATGAGGTCGCTCACCAGCAAATCCGCAGGAGCAAACCTTCATGTGCTCAAAGCCTACTACACAGCCGCCATCAGATCGCTGGTAGATTACAGTGCTCCAGCACTCATTGGACTGAGAGAAGACCAAATAGCTAAGCTAGAAGTCATCCAAAACTAATGCTCTCAGGACCATGCTCGGAGCACCCATGTGGACCAGAATTTGCAATCTGCAAATGGAAACCGAACTACCACCCCTGGCAGTACGAGTCAAGCAGGTGACAGCCGGTCTCCTCGCCAAAATCTGTAGAGCAGACAAGCCCACAGTTGCCAAGATTCGAATCAGTGCCTCCCTCCACCTCGACCACAGAGTGCGAGGGGCCACCTGGTCGCACGAGGCAAGCGAGGTCATCCGACACCTGCAAGCAGAAACACTCGTCAAGAACAACCAAGACACACGAGACAATGGTTACGCTGTTCCTCCACCATGGAGCCCTCCACCAGCCACACTCAAATTTACCGACCTAGGCGATAGTAAAGCCAACCTCCAGAAGGAGGACCTCAAAAAATAACTCTCGAAGCCATAGCCACCGAGACACCGGCTGATGCAGCATCATACTTCACAGACGGCTCGGTGGACCCAAAACATCATAGATCCGGAGCGGCCTTCTACACCCAAGGTCAGACCCTCCAATGGAGACTTTCCAATGACTGCTCCACCCTACAAACAGAACTGGTAGCAATCTCAAATGCCCTACAACACGCTGCAACACAACACAACAAGTCCATCATAATTCACACGGACTCGAAATCGGCCATGCAGGCGCTGCAACACAGTCAACCAAGAGACAACGTCCACATCATCACCTCGATCCTCGCACAGCTACAGGAATTCCAAAGCCAAAACCGACCAGTCGTCTTACACTGGATTCCCAGTCATGTAGGGATCGGAGGAAACGACGTGGCAGACGAAGCAGCCAAGGCAGCTACACGTTCTAGTAGCGTACACATCCAAGTTCCAGCAAGTGTGCAACAGATCAAGAATCACCTCAGAAAGACCAGCAAGCTCCACATCAAAAAGAGCTTCCTTCATGCACTCAACGCTGGTTCCCAATCAGCCAAATGGTACCTGGCGGCCACAAAAGGGGAACCACCTTTCGCTGACAAGAAAACTCCAAGACAAACCCAAGTCAGCCTTCATCGACTACGACTAGGGTACAAGTGCTCCTGGCAGATGATCGGAAATGACGTCATGGATTGCACCTACTGTCAGGAGCCAGCAGCCAACCCACTTGAACACTATCTCCTCGACTGCGAGGTCACACAAAGCCTCCGAAACAGAACTCAAATCTCCCAAGAAACACACACAACACCAGCGGCCACTCTAACCCGAAAGGCCCATACAGACCACATTCACCACCTACTCCGGGTCATCACACGATACCCACCACCCAGATAGCTTAGAAAGCATCCTCTCCCAGCAAGTGCGGACCCCAGTTCGGGGGGCGCGCCACTCCGAAACTGACCACGTCCAAGAGTGGGGGTTGGTGGTAAGCGTCCACTGATCGGGGGTCTGCTCACACTTGCAACCTGCAGTATCCTTCCAATCTGCAGGTGGGACCACCTCTAATCCCAATCCGGTCTGGCTGCTCCTGGAGCTCCAGCCGGAACCACCAAACGGGCCGCCTACAGGCAAAGGCCCGTGTCGGACTACGGTCCGACAATCTCAACAACAACAACAATCTGTATTGTCTGTTAGTATCCCTGAAGACAGCGTGAACAGTGGAAAGCTTGGCGCATGGTACCGTTGTGGATCAACAATACTTGTACTGTATTAGTGGATAAATAATTCAAAAGGTTCAAAAAATCTGCTACAATGGGTTCAAGTATACCTAGCATGCCACTCGTAAAACCAAGTTGTGGTGGAAGTGTGTTCAAGGATCCAGTGATCGCTGTCGGGGCAGTATAAATGTTTTTGTTTCATTGCCTTGTATTGTCAGTTAATAAGCGACTTGAAATACTATGTTTAATCACTTTAATTAGTGTCTATGGTGTTTAAAGGAAATGTGACTGTTTTTTCCTGTGACTTTATTACCGTTCACTGGGTCATCTTACCCTATGACCTGACTACAGTACTGACGATTCCATGACAAAATCCCAGCGGACAAAATTCCGGCGGACAAAATCGCAGCCTCTTATCCCAAAAGTGGATAAAAACCCACTCATATCAGATTAATTAATAAGATTAGGTGTAAAGACCATTCGCCTGTTATCATATTAATAATATATTATATTATATTGTATTAAGGTATCCTATTCAATTTTTGTGGCAAAATAAAAAAAACACTACAAAATAATAACACCTATGATTGTTGTTCCATAACAGCATAAGAACGCAAGTTGCTTAATCCTACTGTTCATCCATTTTGGTTCGTTGTTGGTTGACCTAAATTGTTTCATAGGGATGTAATCTCTCTGAATTTCCTTAAGGGTGTCTACAAAATACTTATACTCTTCATCTAAATTTATACTAATTTCTGGGAGACCTTGAGAACTGTTACCTGTTTGGAATTTAAGCGGACCTCAGAGTAGCCACCTGGACTGACCTGACCTGTCAGATTAACCCTAACCATTTGTGACAGGCTAAGTTGGCATGACAGCTTAAGGGGGTATATAAAAGTTTATCGTATGCTTGTATAAACTGTAAAAATCAGAAGGAACCTGGTTATAAGCCCCACAGAACCCTAGCAATGGCCTGTCCATACAAGAAGAAAATAATAAATGAAAAAGTAGCAAAGGAAAAACAACAACAAGAACAAAAGAATACAACATAGGCTGCTATTGCAAAGAAAGTAGTTGAAGAAACAACACAACCACAGAATACCACCAAAATTGTACTGAGCGAAATACGAGACTACAAAGTGCTCATCTGCCTATTATACTCTCACATAATGAACATAGGGAACCCAAGCACGTTCGAAATAGAAATGAACAAAATGCTTGGAAGAAACAACCTCCCAACAATGAGTTACCCAGCTTCCGGATCTATGCTACAAGCGTCCAGCTTAACCAACCCAGATGCACCACAAGAGACAGTCAACGCAGAAGAAAAAGGAGCAAAGGAGCAAACACCAGCCGCAACAGTACACGAAACAAACGAAGCTGACAAGGCAAAGTCACAAAGGATTGAAACATCCACCCAAAGTACAGCAGAGAGGCAGGACCTTCAAAATAACATCCAAAGAGAGACAGGAGCCGTAAGGAAAAAAGTCTCAACAGCAACCATGGATACCCAGGGCGAGGAAACGCTACTGACTTTAGAATGTGCAGATGACTGTGAACTACAGCTTCACTGGTGTGACAAAATATTTATCCCTAATGAATGCAAAACGATGCCAGACATTATACAAGCCATAACGAAACAAGAACTAAAATGGACCTACTCTAACGACAAATACTCTGAAGCACTAGTGGAAGCTTACCTGATAAACCAAAGGATTAAAATAAGGAGACAACTTCAAAAAAGAAGAACAATGGAAATTCCAAAGAATCCGTAACGGACTGGTTCCGGACAAGAGATCGCCATCCGCGCAACAAACAAGAAACAAAAAATCAAAACACAATGAATAAAGAAAAACCCAGAACACTTACCATCATACAACACAACGTCCGCAACTGGGAAACAAATAAAAACAACCTTGCAAACACATACCTCAGCATTGATCCGGACATAATTTTAATAAATAGTCACGGCAATTCAAATTCCAAGAAAATAAAAATATTTGGATATACAACCTACCAAAGAAATAAAACAGAAGAATTAAATGATGGCGTGGCCATTGCTGTAAAACACAGACTCAAACATCAAATCATCGACGAATTCCAGGATGAATTCCTGGGAATCAAAATAACTACCACACTAGGAGAAATAGCAATAGCCACAGCATATTTACCGCCAAGACGGAACTACCTGCCGGCCCCAGACTTGATAAAACTATTGAACTACAACTGCCCAACATATATAATAGGAGATCTGAACCCAAGACATCCAATATTCGGCCACGGAAACAGGAACAGAGTGGGCACTGCACTGCATACCATAATGAACACAGGGAAGCTGATCCACCTAGGACCACACTTCACCACATTTATTGGCAATAACAAAACAACAACCCCAGACAAAGTCTTCACCAATAACAAGGCATTCCTGAATTACCATATAAAACAAGGCCCACTAACTACCAGCGACCACATTCCAATGATAATAAAACTATCCACAAGCCCAATACAAGTACTAACAACCCCACGTTTCCAAATGCAAAAAGCAGACTGGGAAGGCTACAGGAAGCAACTAGAACAAGTTAAGATCCCAGATCTCTGAGGCAAAACACTAGAAGATATTGACAACGAAACAGATACCTTTATACGTAACATCAAAAAGGCAACAGAGAACAACATACCAATCACAACATATCGAACGCTACCACACATCAGGACATCCATGAATTGCGAATGCTCCAAGTACAATACAATAACATAATGATGTACATACAAAATTATCCACCAACAGCAGAGCTTATTAGAAACTTAAGGCAAATACAACAAAAGTTAAGAGATGAAAGCCTGATAGCACACCAACAGATATGGATCGAACTAATAAACAACCTGGATACCACAAGGAATGACAACAACTTGTGGCAGAACGTAAACAAAATGCTAGGAAACGACAAGCCTCAACAAAAATACATAAAGGACCAAAACGGGAAAAAACTCTTTGAAGAAAAAGAGATAGAATCCGCATACAGGAAAGGATGGAAAAAAGTATTTCAAATATCAGAAGAAAATGAGGAATTTGATGAGGAACACGAAAATCATATCTGCAGAGAAATGGCTGAAATGATACACAGGATAACCCCATACCATGTGGTGGACAAAACCAGGCTCAACCCGATAGAACCAGTTACAGAAGAACTGCTACACTACATCAGGCACACTAAAGAAAAAGCACCAGGATTTACAAAAATCACAAGAAATATGATCCTATACCTACCCAATAACTGCACACAAGGCATCCTTGAAATATTTAACTCAGCTTTGGCAAGTGGATACTTCATTGATGCATTTAAAAACGCAAAACTCATATTCATACCGAAACCAGCCAAAGACCACACCCAAGTAATTAACTACAGACCGATTTCCCTACTCGAAGTTATAGGAAAACTATTTGAAAAGGCAATAAACAAGAGAATCAGAAAACACAGAAGTGAAAACGGACTACTAAACCCCAGACAACATGGATTCACTGAAAAAAAGGGAACACATACTGCACTAGCCATAATCACGGAAACGTTAGCCAACAAGAAAGCAGAAAGAAACCAAGTCAACATTGTATTAAGAGACGTTAAGAAAGCGTTCGATAAAGTATGGCACCTAGGATTAAAATTTAAACTGCTTCAATTAAATCTCCCAGAACCAATAGAAAAAATCGCCTGTGACTTCCTAGACGATCGCACGGCACAAATACAAATTGGCAGCTTTATAGGACCACCCATAAAACTGAAAAGTGGAGTACCCCAAGGCAGTGTCCTTTCACCCACGCTGTACAATATCTACACAGCAGACCTACCAGAACCAGCTCCCTACAGTGAATACATAAGTTTTGCAGACGATATCACACAAATCATCACATACCCTGGCAAATCAACAGCAATAATGGCACAACATACTGCCAACGCAATAGAGAACATCAACCAGTACGAAAAAAAGTGGAAGATACAAACGAACACCAACAAGTTCAAAATAATCCCAATCGCTAAAAGGAAAAAAGACCCCATTATAGTAGACAACAAAGTGATTCCATATGCCATGGAAGGCACTGTCCTGGGGCTGAAGATAACAACAAAAGGCTACAAAACATTCATCACCGAAAAACTTGCAAAAACCAGAAACATGGTAATTAAATTAAAACGCTTCAGAAGCCTGTCAGCAAAAAACAAGTTAAAGTTATATAGAGCCTTTGTCCAATCCCGACTAGTATATCCGCCAATTCCCCTACATGCAATAAAACAAACAAACATAAAGAAACTGCAGACAATTCAAAACTTAGCCCTAAGGGATGTATATAACATCAGATATCCTGACATAGTCACCAACCGTCAACTACACCAACGAGCGCAAATAGAACCCCTAAACGTTTACCTACACGAACACTCAAAAAGAATATGGACAAAGTTAGAAGAAATAGAGCCAGGACCAATCAAAGAATGGATGGAAGAGACAGAAGACGGAAGAAGAGAACACTCGTGGTTCCCTAAAAGTAAAAGAAGAGCCCTAGAACCCACACCAACTCCACTCTACTAAAAGATGCAAGGTTACCCCAGTGACAACCTTGGCATCCCAACCACTTACAACATTAGATCATAAAAAGATAGGATGTTCTTGGCAGAAACACAAGTACCTGCCCTAGACTCCTCACCATTGGCTAGGACATAAGACCCGAAAATGTAAGGCATAAAATTGCAATATTTGCTAAACATACAAACACCTGACATAAATATAACACCTAAGACGAAAATTAGCTGAAACACAAACATGAGATAACAGAAGCACTTGGGTTGAGCCCCAAGACCTAGCATTCTACTACTATTTTCCAATTTCCTCGCTTTTCTTCTGCACTATCCACCAACCCCAAGTCCCTCCAAATTCCACCATTATTCTTCAAGTCCAGTTCCCGCACCACCAATCTACGCACCTGCATCAAGATTTCTTCATACTTTACTTCATCCATCGATCGATCTTATCAGTATTACTTTTCATTCACCCATGGAACTCATCAAGAGCAACAAGGGAGGCCAGAAACTCTGCTATGAAGGATATATGTACACCAAGGAAACCAAGACGAAGAATACATTCGCTGGGAATGTGCCAATCGTGCATCACTCTCTTGTAAAGGAGCTATCAGCACTGATCATGACATATCAGTTCCACTGAGTGTCAAAGAGCACAGCCATGATCCAGATGCAGTCCATGTTGCAGTTGTCAAACTACGCCATCAGATCAAGGATGATTCTCGAACAAAGAAAGCCAAAACTACTCAGATTTTTGCGGATGCCATGTTTGAGGCCACTGATGAAGTGCGTGCCAGAGCTGGGAAGCCGGATACCATATGCCGTGACATTAGGCGGGTGAGGCGTGGTTGTAGACCCAAGGAACCCTCCTCTCTTGCAGAACTTCACTTGGATGAAGAGTGGACTGAAACAGGAGGTAACAATCCGAGGCCATTTCTGATACATGATAGTGGTGCTGATACTAATGACCGAGTCATCATATTCGCTACTGAAGCATCTCTTCGTCTCCTTTCAAGAAGTAGCCAATGGCACATGGATGGTACTTTTGCCATGTCACCCAAAATCTTCAAGCAAGTGTATGTCATCCGGGTACTTCTAGGTGAGACTTCTGTGTCCTGTGTCTATGCTCTGCTGCTAGGCAAAACCCAATCCATCTACGAGGAGCTGCTCCAGGCAGTAATAACCCAATGTGAACATCTTGGCTGCTACCCAGACCCCAGCACCATTATAACAGACTTCGAACAGGCTACAATCAAAGCTGTGAGTAGTGTCTCTGGGGAGCACACAACAGTTCAAGGGTGTTTCTACCATCTAACTCAGAGCACATGGCGCAAAATTCAAGATCTAGGACTTGTCCCACTTTACAAATCTAATGAAAATGTAAAGAAGTTCTGTGGCATGCTGGATGGACTGGCTCTGCTTCCACCAGGGGCCATTAAGCAAAATAAGCACGTGCTTAGGGCATCAAGGGAAGGGGGGCACCACAGAAATTTTCCATAGCCGGATTTACCATGGACCATGGACCATATGGTGCAAAACTGCAAATGGTGCAGCTGAACCAGGGTTCACAAAAAGAGGCCCACACATTAAATGAAAAAAATACATACATATATATACAATAATAATAATAAATAGTAATTATAGAAGCTAATGATATACATTAATCTTGGGGATACAGCACAACAAAATTAGGATCTGGTAACTGCCCCATGGTCCACGGGGGCTCACGTGAACGTTCTTGTCTTGCCCGGCCGCCTTGGTCATGTCGGCTGTCCCGTTCAGTCGTCCACTGAGTCTGAGAGTGAGTGCAGTGGCGCTCAGTAGCTCACTCAGCGTTCAGTGTGCCAACAACACACGTGCTAACATTGTAACTTTGTAAGTAAGCTGATTTCTGTTTTTTTATTTCTCTCTCTCCCCCCTCCTTTCAATTTTCATGACACTGACAACAAATAATATAATTAATGTTTCATAATTTTGTGGATTGGTAGTGCTTATGAAATATCATGAAACCCGTGAAAATGGCCAAACGGTGTATAGTGCTGCTTTTGACTATGCATGTATTTTCTGATTTTTATTTATCACATGGTGGTGGACTGGTGGTGATAACTGAGTTTGTAGTTCATTACATCAATTTACGTGGTGCTGGTGATGTCTCCATGTGCATTTTTTTGTACATGGTGCCATGGTGGTGGTGGTGGTGAGGAGCCTGAGGACAGCGTGTTTTTTTTTTTTTTCGTCACGTGGTGGTGGCAGTGACTAAGTTTATTTTATCACGTGTTTAATTTCGAAAAATAACATTTTATTTTATGGTTTATTATTGTTTATATTTTGAATTACATATATATGGGGGGGGGGGCACCAAAATCTTTTAAGTGCTTAGGGCCTCTAAGGGTCTTAATCCGACCCTGGCTTCCACTGGATGATGTCATTGCTGGTATGGAGTACCTGAAAGAAAACACACCTGATGGACTCAAGGAGCTTGTAGACTATTTTGATGCTACGTACGTTTCTGGTACCTTCAGACGAGTTCAAGCCCCACCTGCAAACCCCAACAATCCACTTCCACCTGTTCGCCTGCGACATCGTCCTCCTGTCTTCCCCCCTGCTGTATGGAATGTCTTTGAATCCACCATAACTCGAGGTGATAGGACCAACAACATCTGCGAAGATTGGAACAATTCCTTCCGTTCTCTCATCGGTCACCAGCATCCAAGCATATGGACTGTGATCGAGGCCTTCAGAAAGGATCAGGCACTAGCTGCAATAACAATGCTTCAAGACCAGATTGGTGAACGACCACAGAAACGTGTCCGCAGAGCTCAGAAAACCTATGAAGAACGCCTTGTCAACTTGTGTTCAGATCGCCAATTCCTCATCTAAAAGTGTAGAGGAGTTCCTACAGGGTGTTGGAGCATGCATTCGTTTCAAGCGATTATTCATAATTATGTTTACATAAATGGAGCATAATTTTGTGAGCTTGAAATAAATTTATATATTGAATATTGTTTATTGTATCAATTTGACTTTAAATTTTTTTTTAAAGTGTTTTTTTATATATGAGACTTTTATTTATGAAACTGAATTTAATTTTATTTATTTTATTTTATTTGAGACTCGAATTTTGAATGTTAAATTTGTCATTTTTAAATATGAGACTTTTATTTATAAGACTGGGATTTTGTCCACTTTTGGGATAACAGGCTGGGATTTTGTCCGTTGGGATTTTGTCCTGCAACCGACCTGACTACAGAACTGACAGCTGCTGTGCTTAGAGATGGCATGGTCATTTTTTTTTTAAGAAGATTAGTAAGGGTCACTGCCTTATGACCGGAACATTGTGGACACCTGCTGTCCCCTAGGGACTTGATCTCACTCTCCTCTACTGTATATATTAGCCTTGTCAAGTATTACTCCTTAGTCTGTACTCACCCCTGAAGATGTGAATTACACGAAAGCGCTTGGGAACTTCGTGTTTTCTTGTTTCCTTGTGGTTATCAGCATATACTTATGTATATGTGTAAATAATCGTAAATATTTTGGCTTTGGTACTGTAACTATCTAAGAATTACTTAGTTTAGTATTATTTTCATGACTAAAGTACTAATCATAACGTAACGTGTTGTGTATTCCTCCGCGTACTTCATACCAACACCGAGGCAACCAGCCGAGGTGCAGAAACTGAAAAGGGGTAGTGTGAACCCAGAAGCCGTGGAGTGTGGTACACAACGTGGAGTAGGCACAAACCGCCGTGAGACATAAACCCTCGAGTGTACCTAATTACAAGACCAGCCCGGAGTGATTATCTAGAAACTTAACATTATTAACTTTTACCAAATATTTACAACGTACACCGAGACCTGGACCCACCATATGGACGTTACTCCAGGCCCGCTAAACAGGACAAGAGGCTTGCTATCCACCAAGGCTAAGTACCCTATATTATAACTTCTGGCCAGTAGTATATAGTGCATGGGGAAATTATAGGATAGCGTTTCGCCGTGTGATCACAAAACATCCAGCAAGTTCTCGATGCATTTATGCCATAAAAACATACGGGGAAGGATTATCACGTATATCGGTAAACAGGCAGGCCATAATTATCTACAGTCCAGTATTTACCTTCTTTCAGTGGATGATAAATGCCATTACGAGAGAGGTATTCTACAATTACAGTGAGTGTGTTAATTTTCTGGCGTACGAAGGGCGACTTGGACAATCGTGTCGAAAAAATAATATAGCTTGGTCTTCGACCCGGCTACGAACCAGGGTTTCCAATGTTTAACTTTTATTAATTAAACTGGTTTCCTGTACTAACATATACTTCATTATTTTAGTACTTCATAATTATTTAATTATTTGACTGATGATAAATACAAATGGGAACAAATAAATTAGTGGCTGTTGTGGGACATAGTCTGGTACCACATTCCACCGAGGCGGTAAACGGTGCGAACATCAAAATGTTTCGATCCCCGGGTGCTAAAGTTTCCACCTTTTGAATCCAAACTCATACTTACTGGTGTGTTAAGTTTGCCTCGCGATCTAACCATCCTGTTCCTTGGAGGGAACGATATTGAAGATGAATACATACCATCAAATATTGTAAATAATATCCTAAATTTAATAGAACAGATTCATAATTAATGTAACTCCCATATTGCTTTTGGACTGACTGAACATCGAAATCACCCTCCAGGAAACAGATTTAACATTTCAGCTGCCCAGTATAACAGAGTTGCTAGTAACACTAACAACCGACTTAAAAGGAAATTTAAGAATACACCATATGTGCAGTTTCTCAGTATTGGCGCCAATCCCTTTCAGCATGGTGTAACTGATGGTGTTCATTTTGAAGAAGCCTCTAAAGTCCACCTCCAGCTAAAATTCAGAAATACGATTAAATACTTCATTGAGAATAACTTGCAGTAAATTATAACCATGGAATTAGAAACGAGTAAACGCTCACTTACGTTCTATGAAGGACATCCGACTCGAGAAACTAAAACTTTACTTTAGCAACCAACTGTAGACGTAATAGAACTACAAACTGCCTTTAAACCCTTGGAAATTAGATGGGCGAATTATGACGAAACTTACAACACGGTAGACACAGTTGAGACACTGATGAGGAGATAGTCTTACAAACAAATTATTACTAGCTTTAGGCACTTTACCAACTTGGTTAAGATCAACAGTGAGTACATCAGTTGCTCAAACAACCGGTGAATCTACTACACAAGCACCCACTCAGTGTCAGTTCAACAAGACCCAAACTTCCCAGTATCCTGCTTCCTACCTTTTTGTGAGAACTCGTCGAATATGAAGCTTTCATTGACCAGTTTGAAGCGCAGATAGAGAGTTGACCTGACTTAGAACCTGTCACAGAACTGCAATATCTCAAAACACAACTTAAGGGTCGGGCTTTTGATTTAATTAAAGGGTATAGCTCAATAATGGCTATTACCAAAGCGCTCTGGATACTATTAGAGACGTATGGGGATGAAGACAAAATTAAACATTATTACAAAATATAGTAAATTTTGATCAACCTAAACACACACGGGGAGATTTAGAAACCTTTACACTAAAAATGCTGAATCCGACCATAAGCTTAAAAAACAAACCTGACTACTCCTGCTGTGAATGGATGGTTGCCTCATTATTCCAGTATAGATTATAAGACCATAAGACAACTTTACCTCAAGTATGAAAAGAACTACTTTAACCTTGCACGACTAAATGAAGGACTACGAAACCTTATTTCACATGAGGTTAAAACCCACCAAAAATCCAGTAAGTGGTCAAAGCTGGATATTCAGATTACAGCCTCTTGACCGTCTGAAGGAACGACCTTTAGGAACTTACTTTACTGCGGACACAAGGACAAAACCAAATAAGAATAACAGACGGGTTGTAGATTCTGCGGGGTTCCCATAACGACTCGCCATGTACAAAATACAGAAATGGAAGTGAGCGAATTGAAAGAATTAAAATTGCTTCTCATTGTCACGTGCCTGAGCGCTCGGGAACTCGCATGGCGTGAGGCAGATGTTCACGCCTCTATTCCACACAAGCTATTAACTTGTTAATTGTACTTATTATATTATTATTGTTCTTAGTTACTTAGGTTAATTGTATATTTATGTATGTTATTAATATGCATCATTGTGTTACTCTGTTAAGTCAACTCAAGAGTAGTATTAATTAATTATATTAACTATCCAGCAAATGTCCTGGATCACGTGATATGAGACGCGCTCCTCGGCGTGCCCCACGCTTCCCCAGTAGCGAAAAACCGTGGCATATGGTAGACGTGTCCATTCGTTCTCTAGCCTTGACCCTTGTCTAGTGCCTTGTCCAGTCTTCTGCAATGTCCTAAGGGTATCAGGTATTAGTGACACGTTTAGTTAGGCCTAGGAAGGGATCCTGGTGGTAAGGAATCTCCTGTTTGGTAGGAAATAACTATTTTGTAGGGATTGTTGTATATATATGTTTTGTATGTCTGTGTAATATAGTTAAGTAATATTCGTTTGGTCTAACTCCTTGACGGTGTATGTTCACCCTTCCGGCATCACTCTTATTTTAATATACAATTACTTATTCCCTTAAAATCTTGTTTGCTCCTATAGTCAGTACTCCCTTTAGAACATAAATTGAATTAATTAATTATCTTCCCTTTTGTGACTTGCTTATTTCAACTTGTTCATACTTATTCAAGTACATTTAGTTGAGTAGGTTTTTGTGGGGATAATTATTGCCATGTTCCCTATTTGTTCCTTTATTTGTTAATAACTTGGGGTAGGTTTCACTCCCCAGGTATAAAGGGTAGTGGGATCGCGACACCATGCATGAGGAAACGCCTCGCAAAAATTCTGCAGTGTCAAGCTGCAGACCTGCAGAAAGTGCCAAAGGGGGGGGGGGGGATCATCATAACACATTATGTAAAAATTTTGACAAACGGCGATATTAGGAGAACAAACAGAAACCTAGTGCACCAAATACTGACGACATCCAAACCACGTATAGTAGCCCGCCAACCGATAATGTAGGACATACTTAACTTAAAGGTTAATGACGGGGAAGGATAAAGGGAGGATTGAAGTGAATTTTAGAAGGAGAGGAAAGGCGCAGTGGCTTAAACACAGCTTGCGTGAGGGGGTAGGCAATGCGCCCAGATGGGTGGGTGGTGCTGCTGCAACACAGCGAGGATGAGGGGGGGGCGGGGGCGGAACTGGGAACGGGCCAAGCGTGGGTGGTCTGGTTGTCGTCTCGAGCTCAGGCTGTGTTCGTGTAGCGGAGGAAGAATCGCCCCGACTAGGCGGTGGCGCAAGCAGAGAAGCGCTGGTGGACGGACTCGGGGGCACCACTCGCTCAAAGACAAGGAAGGGGAAAACGGAATGTAGTTACTTGTAGAGTTATTTGGAGAAAGGTGAAGGCAAAGTCTTCGAGCTATGTCAAAGAGGAACGGAGCAAGTTGGAGGAACAGTAAGGTCGGGTATAATGAGTTTCTTAGGATTGTAGGTATGGATATGTGGTTGGAGGAGTTGAGTTATTTATTTATTATTTTTTTTGGTGGTGGTGGGGGGGGGGGCTTTGGAGGTCGGTTAAGTTGATTTATGGTGTGGTAGGATTGCTTAGGGTCATTTGTTTTATGTGGTTAATGGAAAGTTGAGTTCATTTGTTTCATTTATTTATTATATTTACTATTTTTACTTTTTTTTTGGGGGGGTGTGTGGATGGGGGTTATTTAGTAAGGTCGGGTATGTTTATTTTTTGTTTTGGGAGGATTGTAGGTTTGGTTAGTGGTTGTTTTTGTTTTATTCTCCCTTGGGCTCATACAGGTCTTCTGCATTTGCGGGGTGGGCTTTTTCAGGTATTGCTCACTCCCCACGGGACGTCATTGGTGTCACTTCCTCTACAAGGACAGTCCCATTCTTGAGGGAGGACAGCCTCACTCATTGAGGCCCGAGCAGCGTCACTTCTTCTGCAAGGACGGCCCCGTTTCTCGAGGGAGGATAGTCTCATACTTTGAGGGAGAGGGCTTGTGTACAGGTACTATGCACCCCACCCCGACCTCATTGGCTAAGGGAGGCGTCCAAGTGATCTGTATGTTAGTATAGGATGGGTATGTTAGGTTTTTGTTTATGGGGATTGTTAGGTTTTTTTTAGGGGTGGTTGTTGGGAATGCTTGGATGCTGGTTGAGTTATGTATGGGGGTGGCGGGGCAGTTTTTTTTTTTTTTTAGATTGGGCGAGTTGGGTTTTGCTCGGGAAGGGTGTTTGGGTGTGAGTTTGGGGGCGTAGGGTTTTGATTCGGGGGGGTGGGGGTTGGTGGGTGGTGGTGGTTCTGTATGACTGAGGCAGAGTCAGGAGTGGAATTTTTTTAATATGTTGGGCGAGTTAGGTTATGTTAGGGAGGAGTGGTTGGATGTGGGTTTGGAGGGGTGTTTGGTTTGATTTCGGGGGAGGTTGTTGGGTATGGTTATGGGGGAGTTAGGTTTTAATATGGGGGTGGTTGTTTGTTGGGTTTTTGTGTTGTGTATAGGGATGGGCATTGGGTGACTGTATCTGGCTGTTACTAATATAGGGGAGGTGGGTGGGGTGTGTTTCTGAGTCTGCGTGGGAGTATGATGTTGTCGAAGTATTCCTGCCATTGAGGGTAAGAAGTGAGGAGAGATTCTATTTGCTTGTCTCCTACTTGTCTCCAGTAGATGTTGAGTGGAGGGATGGAGCCGAGTTCATGTAGGTGTCAATTTGGGGTAAAGGATGACCAGTGTGTGTTATGGATGAATCTTAGTGTTTTGTTTTGTATGACTTGAAGTTTCTTGGCGTTTGTTGGTGTTGCTAGCTGGAGTGTGTTAGGTGCGTATGTCAGTAGTGGGCGTATGAGGGCTTCGAATAGGTATGTTTTGGTTTTGATTGATGCAGTTCTGAATCTGTGTATATTTCCGAGTGATTTGTTTGCGATTGCCGACTTCATCTTGATGTGGTGTGCCATGGTGAGGGTGTTGTTGAATGTGACTCCAAGGATTGTATTTGTTTTTTTGACAATAATGAGTAAGGTTGTCGATGTAAGGGTTTAGGTACATGTGACATGGTTGGCGTCTTTTGGTGCCGAAGTAGGTGATTTGTGCTTTGTTAGGGTTAGTTTGTATTCGCCATAGGAGTTCCCATTGTGTAACTTGTTCTAGCTCCCTGTGTGCTTTGTCTCTTAGGTGGTCAAGATCTCGTATGTGTCTGACTAGTTGGGTTACATCGTCGGCGTACTGTATTGTCAGTCTCGATTTGTAAGGGGTCGGGTAAGTCATATGTGTAAAGAATGTAGAGTTTGGGACAGGACTGGCCCTTGTGGGACTCCTGCGTGCAGTGTGAAGTAGTCCGAGTGAGCAGGTGTGAATTTTATCCTCATTTTTCTGTCTTGTTAGGAAGTTGCAAAGTAATTGTTGTGATTTTTGAGGGAGGTAAAAATTGGTGCATATTTTATACTTTAGTCCGTCGTGCCAAACTGTGTCGAAGGCTTTTGGTACGTCTTTCTAATGAGTGCTGTCTTGTATGTTCCTTTGTTCATATGAAGGTAGTTTGTTATTGTGTTGAGTGCGTCTTGAGTTGAGTGGTATGCCCTGAATCCGAGCTGCTTGTAGGACAGTAGTTCTTCATCTTCAAGGTGGTATCTGAGGCGAGTGTTTTAGAGGTATGTAATAGCTGTGACTGTTTCTGGGGGCAGGTGCTTGAGGATTGCTTGACCTATGTTGCTGTCGCCTGGTGTTTTCTTTTTGGTTCTGTCAAGTGCTTGTTTGACTTCTGTTGAGTGAAAGGAGCAGTGAGGATGTGGTTCCGTGTGAGTGTGGAGGTATCTTGTGTTACCAGTTGTTGTTCTGTCGTGTAGTGTTTGCATTTGTGTGATGTTGTTTATGTGGTTTAAGATGTGCCTTTGCTGTGTGGGGAAGGGAGTGGAAAATGTGTTCCCAGTGTTGTTTTAGTGTTTGTGCTACGTAAGCTGGCTCTTTTATTTTCCTACCGTTTACTAGTAGGTAATCGAAGGGGTGCTTCGCTGTTCCTCTTAGTTTGGCGATACTTTGCCAAAACTCTCGGGGGTTATGTGTTCTGTGTTCCTGGGCGGCTTCTGAGTTTTGCCCAGTGAACTTCATGGTCGTGTCGGAGGCTGTGGAGTCCTCGTCAGATTTAATAACACGTCCTCTTTTAGTGTCATCAGCAAATTTGCTTATGTTGCTGTCTATGCCGATATCTATGTCGTTTATGTATATAATAAATAATAATGGTCCAAGTACTGAGCCTTGGGGAACTCCACTTGTGACGTTGCTCCAATGGGACTTAGTGCCATTAATGCTGACTTGCTGTTTCCTGTCCTGTAACCACGCCCTAATCCATTTTAGGATATTACCTTTGATGCCATGTGCTTCTACCTTTCTGATTAGTCTTTTGTGGGGGGACTCTGTCGAAGGCTTTGCTAAAGTCGAGATATACCACATCATAATTGTGCCCCTTGTCCACCGATTCGAAAACTGATGAAAAGAATGTTAATAGATTAGTTAGACATGAACGTCTGCTTGTGAAGCCATGCTGGGAATCATTGATCAATCGGTGCTTCTCCAGTTGATTTCGAAGAGAGTTTGAAATGATTGCTTCCAGTAATTTGCCTACTATTGATGTTAGACTGATTGGGCCGTAGTTAGAGGATAGTGATCTATCCCCCTTCTTGAAAATCGGTATTACATTCGTTATCCTCCAGGATTCTGGTACTACACCTGTTTTTAAGGACATGTTAAACAACTTTGCTAAGAGCATACTAAGCTCTTCCTTACATTCCTTTAATACTCTGGCAAATATCTCCTCGGGACCAGGTGACTTATTAGGCTTTAGTTTGTCTATTTGTTTACTACCATCGTTACTAGTCACTACTATCTCGCTTAATTTGTTTTCTTCACTATCTCTGAATAAAGTCGGTGCCCCGGGTATCCTGTTTAAATTTTCGGTGGTGAAAACTGTTGAAAAATATTTATTCAAATTATTGCTCATCTGTCGTTATCAGTGAGCTCGCCGGTGTCTGACCGTATTGGTCCAATCTTTTCTCGTGTTTTAGTTTGATACATTTGGTAGAATCCTTTGGGGTTTGTCTTCGCCTCCCTTGCTATCCTTACCTCATTATTCCTCTTGGCTTTCCTTATCTCGGTTTTAACCCTATTCGCCAATACCCTATAATAATCCCAGAGGTGAATTTCGCCACAATTTATCCTTCTACCTATAGCCTTCCTTTGCCCAATGATGTTCTTTAAATAATTATTTATCCATTTAGGGTCATTGTTGTCTGATCTGAGTTTTTTGTATGGTATGTTTTGCCTTTGTGCATTAAGTAACTCGCAATTTAAATTGTCGTGGAACTCGGCAATCTCAGATCTCGTTATCAGGACAGTGTCATCTGTCAGGTTCACGGCCTACAGCACACGGCCCACGGCAGTATTCTACAGCACACGGCCCACGGCAGTATTCTACAGCACACGGCCCACGGCATTATTCTACAGCACACGGCCCACGGCAGTATTCTGCAGCACACGGCCCACGGCAGATTACGGCAGTGCAGCACACGGCCCACGGCAGTATTCTCACAGCACACGGCCCACGGCAGCATTCTGCAGCACACGGCCCACGGCAGTATTCTGCAGCACACGGCCCACGGCAGCATTCAGCACACGGCCCACGCAGTATTCTGCAGCACACGGCCCACGGCAGTTCTGCAGCACACGGCCCACGGCAGCATTCAGCACACGGCCCACGGCAGCACCAACGGCAGCACACGGCCCACGGCAGTATTTGCAGCACACGGCCCACGGCAGCAGCACACTGCGTATTAGCACACGGCCCACAGCAGTGACACGGCCCACGGCAGTATACGGCTCCTGCAGCACACACGGCCCACGGCAGCACACGGCCCACGGCAGCATTCCCTGCGCACACGGCCCACGGCAGCATTCTGCAGCACACGGCCCACGGCAGTATTCCTGCAGCACACGGCCCACGGCAGTATTCTGCAGCACACGGCCCACGGCAGTATTCTGCAGCACACGGCCCACGGCAGTATTCTGCAGCACACGGCCCACGGCAGCAGCACACGGCCGCAGTATTCTGCGCGGCCCACGGCATTACGCCCACGGCAGTAGCAGCACACGGCCCACGGCAGTATTCTGCAACAGCCACGGCCCACGGCAGCTCCAGCAGCACACGGCCCACGGCAGTATTCCACCCACGGCCCACGGCAATCTCGGCCCACGGCAGCGCCACGGCTCCGTACAGCACACGGCCCACAGCAGTATTCTGCAGCACACGCCCACGGCAGTATTCTGCAGCACACGGCCCACGGCAGTAACAGCACACGGCCCACGGTGACGGCAGTATTCTTCTCAGGCACACCGGCAGTATTCTGCGCACACGGCCCACGGCAGTATTCTGCGCACACGGCCCACGGCAGTCTCGCACACGGCCCACGGCAGTATACGGCAGTATTCTCAACGCACACGGCCACGGCAGTATTCGCACACGGCCCACGGCAGTACTTCACGGCCCACGGCAGGCACGGCCCACGGCAGTATTACGGCCCACGGCAGTATTCTCCACACACGGCAGCGGCCCACGGCAGCACACGGCCCACGGCAGTATTCAACGGCACGGCCCACGGCAGTACTCAGTATTGAGTGTGGCGCACACGGCCCACGGCAGTATCTTGCTGCACACGGCCCACGGCAGCACACCAGCAGCACACGGCCCACGGCATGCTCCAACAGCACACGGCCCACGGCAGTTCCCTGCGGCACACGGCCCACGGCAGGCAGTGCTGCACACGGCCACGGCAGTCTGCAGGCACACGGCCCACGGCAGTATTGCTGCGGCCCACGGCGGCGGCCCACGGCAGTCAGCAGTTACAGCAGTTCGAACTGCTCACGGCAGTACTCCTACAGCACACGGCTCACGACAGTACACCTACTGCACACGGGTCACGGCAGTACTCCTACAGTATAAGAACATAAGGAGTCTGCAATAGGCCGGTTGCCCTGTGCATGGCAGCTCCTGTCGAGAGTTGCATCCATGAATCTATCTAGCTTCCTTTTGAAACTTTCCAGAGTTCCCGCACTTACTACAAAGTTGCTAAGCTTGTTCCACTCGCGCACCACCCTATTTGTGAACAGTTTCTTCCTATCTCAAACTTAAACTTATCCAACTTGAATCCGTTGCTCCGAGTCCTATCCTGCTCGGATATTATAAGAACTTTATCTCCATCCCCTTTATTGATTCCTTTCACCCACTTAAATACGTCTATTATATCTCCCCGCACTCTTCGTCTTTCTAGGGAATGCAAGTTAAGTTTCTTTAGCCTATCCTGATATGGAAGGTTTCTAAGTCCCGGAATCATTTTTGTCATTCTTCGCTGCACCGACTCTAGTGAATTTATATCCATTCTATAATAGGGGCACCAGAACTGAACCGCATAATCGAGGTACGGCCTGACTAGCGCAAGATATAGTTGCAATAAGACCTCTGCACTCTTGTAACTTACACTTCTAGATATAAAACCCAATACTGTTTTCCTTATTTCGAACATTAACACACTGTTTTCTAGGCCGTAGGTCCGGGCTTACAAGTACCCCTAGGTCTCTTTCACAAGTCGACTTCTCTAGGTTGATGTTGTTAAGGCTGTATACATTATAAGTATTTGTTCTTCCAATTTTAAGTACGCTGCACTTGCTGGTGTTGAATTTCATTTGCCATTTTTCAGACCACCCCTGCAGTTTATTTAGATGCCCCCGTAATCCAATTGCATCCTGCCCTGAATTAATTTGCCGCCCTATTTTGGTGTCATCCGCCTACTTGCTTATGTCGCGGCTGATCCCAGTATCTAGATCGTTTATGTAGATTTTGAACAAGAGTGGGCCTAGTACTGACCCCTGGGGAACCCCACTGGTTACACGGCCCCACTCAGATTAAACACCATCTACACTGACCTTTCTGCGTTCTATCTGTGAGCCATGATTTTATCCAATTTAAAACTTTCCCCTCGATACCATGAGCCTTAATTTTTCTCAGAATACTCTGATGTGGTACTCTGTCAAATGCTTTGCTAAAGTCCAGGTAAATAGCATTGTAATTTTCGTCATTATCTACTACCTTGAAGATTTCCTAAAAAACGTTAGCAGATTTGTTAGACAAGATTTTCCCTTTGTAAACCCATGTCGAGAGTCGTAAATTAATTTGCTTCTCTCTAGATGCGATCGGATGCTATCTGCTATAATTGATTCAAGAAATTTCCCCACTACTGACGTCAAACTGATCGGCCGGTAATTTGACTCTGATGCTCTGTCTCCCTTTTTGAATATGGGTACTACATTTACCTGTTTCCACAAGTCTGGCACAACTGCAGTGTCTAATGATTTTGTAAATAAGTTTACGAGGGGTCCGCTAATCTGTTCCCTACACTCTTTCAAGACTCGAGGAAAAATTTCATCTGGCCCTGGGGATTTTGTTTTCTTTAGTTTATTTATCTTCTTAAGAACATCCTCTTTTCTCATGGCGATATTCTTTAATTTCTCTTCTTCCTTTCCCTTAAATATCAGTTCGACCTCTGGAATTTCATCGCGAATTTCTAATGTGAAAACTGATAACAAGTAGCTGTTCAATGCCTTGCTTATTTCCTCACTGCCATTTATCACTTCTCCCCTCCTGACTTTAAAGGCCCAACTTTGTCCTAGACCTTTGTTCTATATACCCAGAAAAAACCCTTGGGATTCGCCTTGGATTCTCTTGCTATTTTGATTTCATAGTCTCTTTGCTTTCCTTACATTTTTCTTAACGTTCCTAGATAGTTCATTATACCTATTTCTGAGCTGCTCCTCCCTTCCCTTTAATTTTTTATATATTCCTTTCTTTATTCCTATGTCATGTTTAAGTTTTCTGGTCATCCACCTTGGCTCATTCTTATTTGACCTAATTTTTCTGTATGGTATATTTTGTTCTTGTGCTTTATGTAGTATACTAGTGAATATATTATAGTCATGATCAATTGTTGTCATCTATGACCTCACCCCTTCCTACTGGGGACTGACGTGATTGTTCCCAGGTGACCTCACCTAGGTACCTTCTTAACCCCTGATAATCCGCCAACTGAATGTTTGGGACTCTGACCATAATGTCAGTTTTTCGTTTCCCAATTTGGGGTGAACCTGATTTCTCTGTGATCACTGTTACCTAGTTCTTCCCCTACTGTGATATCTCTGATAATATTTTCTTTATTTGTTAATACTAGGTCTAATATATTGTCACCTCTAGTAGGTTCTGTAATTAGTTGTTTCAAAAAATTGTCCTGTACTGCGTCTAGGAAGTTTTCAGATTCATAGTCATCTACAATGTTGTCCCAGTCATTATTTCTGAAGTTGAAATCCCCCATAATGCATAGGTTGTTATATTTTGCTGCCCTACTTATTTCCTGCCATATGGGATGAGCTGCTTCCTTTCCAAGAATTGGGAGACCTGTAAATCACTCCCATGATTAGTTTTTCTCTTCCTTCCATGATTTCTACCCACACAGACTCGGTTCCTATTTCACCCTAGGGGATTTTGTCCGGTGGGGTATTTGTCCAGTAGGGATTTTGTCCTGGGGTTTTTATCCTGTGGGATTTTGTCCGGTGGGGTATTTGTCCAGTGGGGTTTTGTCCTGGGGTTTTTATCCGAGGGGATTTTGTCCGGCGGAGTATTTGTCCAATTGGGGTTTTTGTCCGTATTTCCCCTCGAACAGGCTCATGAAATGGAGACATTTCATAGACTCTCTGAAACTGTAGAGCTCTGCCAGATCCTCAAACCGTTGTATGTATGGTGAACAGTAATAGTCACAGGAAACAGTCACATAAAAAGGCATAATTTTAGCTGGGAAAAAGTGACATTTCCTTTTAAACACCATAGATACTAATTAAAGCAATTAAACTCATAGTATTTTAAGTCGCTTATTTACTGACAATACAAGGCAATGAAACAAAAACATTTGTCAGTCGTTTATTGGCAATATATAACATGTACACATTGAAAAAAAATACATAATGTCTTAGTATTATATATATGCAAAAAAAAATTGCAGTTTATTAGAAACATTTAAAACAGTCATTTATTGAAGTACTTACATGTACACGTTGAAAACAACTTGCATATGCATAATAGCATGGCATTACATGTATATTTAGTGTTGATGATTAAGACGAATATTCCAACCGACGCCACGAAGAAAATGTGTCTTGTGATCCTCCGACAAGCAACACACAAGTTGCGAAGGCGTTCTTGTAGGGGCACATAGCGTTGACGAACTCTTCTTTGAGGTGGGTTGCCAACAGCATCCTGCTTGATAATGGTACTCACTGTCGCTTCAAGCTGAAACCATTCAATGACGCGACAGATTGAGGGATGCTAGTGATCGACGAGGTTGAAGAACTTATCCCACCCTTCACATATGTTGTTGGTACGAGCATTGTTGTTCATGGTGGCGTCATGCACTTTCCATAGGTGTGGGGCGAACATAGGTGAGGTTTGACGCATTATCAAAGGCATCAGGGCATCACTGGGCATGGCAACTGGCTGCTGAATCAGTCGAAAGGAGCCACTAACATATACAAGATCAAATACAGAGCTACTCCTCGGCTTCAGGTGGATCTTGTGGAATGACAGTTTTGAGGTTGCTCATACCTTCAATAACGTCTTCCAGGGGCAAAAAAGCTAGTGCATCAATCATGCCACAAAACAAACGAAATTCGACATTGACATTATACTGTGTACTCAAACCCAGTTCCTGGATCTTACGCCAAGGAACACTTATCAACTATAGCCTGAAAGAGTTCTTCATAGGTTGCCCGAGACTTGTTTGGAAGATCAGCGTACACTGAAGTAATAGCTGTATCACCAAAAGGCACACGAATGACATAAAGCTGTTTGAATATATTTGGGGCCATAGCAAAATTCCCATCCATATACAGAGTAATAGCGCCAGCAAGCTGATCATTGATAAAATCAGTAGGCAGTTTCATAAGTTACTGATATCACTAATTTCAGATATTGACATCAATGATATCAGTAATATGTTTTAATATAAAACTGTGATCTCTTGTAAGAGGATTCGGATTCTCTTACAGTATCGATGATGTTTAAAGGAAATGTGACTTTTTTGAGTTTATGGTTCTATGGTTTGTTGCTCGTTGAACATTGGTAGTTGTACGCGAGGAAACGAGGATACGGCAGGCGTCTGGGCGAGGGAATCCTGTTTAACTGTTGTGATCTCCAGTTCGTGTTTCCTGCCTTTCTCAGCTTCCTCACTTCTAATTCTCCAAACTTCAAGCTCGTGAATGCGTAACTTTCTGTTCTTCCCGTTCCTTGGCTCTTTCCTTACGTTCTTTCGCTTGCCGAGTCAACACATTCTCCTAATTTCAGTAGGTTCACTGAGCCCCATCAGCTTTGCTTCCTCAAATAATTCCGAGTTAGACAACTTTCCTGCCTTACCACAGCCGTAAACGTACCCAAACCGTTTCGTCAGAACTAGTCTACGGCCACCAATTAGTCCACCCAAAACGTTGTCCCTGTTCGGGCTCAAGTTATGCTATTTCCAATAGAATAATCGGGTTTGTATGAACAACGTATAAGGGTGGACTTGATTATTTAATAAATAAAACACAACACTGGTATGACAAACCGCAGCACTCGCACGACGGTACTCACACAGCTCGCGGCAGTATTCCTACGGCACACGGCAGTATTATTACAGCACACGGCTCGTGATTATGCGGTTCAGTTCTGGTGCCCCTATTATAGAATGGATATAAATTCACTAGAGTCGGTGCAGCGAAGAATGACAAAAATGATTCCGGGTGGACGAGTGGAACAAGCTTAGCAACTTTGTAGTAAGTGTGGTAACGCTGGAAAGTTTCAAAGGGAGGCTAGATAGATTCATGGATGATAGAGAGTGGTAGTAACTCTCGACAGGAGCTGCCATGCACAGGCCAACCGGCCTATTGCAGACTCCTTATGTTCTTATGAACGTACTCCCCACAGTACAAGCTAGGATCCCTACTGCACACGGCCCACGGCAGTACTTCACCACACGGCCACGGCAATGCTCCTACGGCCACGGCTCACGACGGTACTCCTACAGCACACGCCGCATGGCGTGTGCTGTAAATTACTCCCATAATTTGTTTTTCTCTCCCTTCGTGATTTCTACCCATACAGACTCGGTTCCTATTGCATCCTTTATTGAATTATTAATACAACATTTTAATGTATCCTTGACGAAGAGTGCGACCCCTCCCCTCTTCCTACCTTCCGTGTCCTTGTGAAAAAGGTTGTACCCTTCTATGTGGTACTCTGATGCAAAGTTTTTGCTCGCCAGATTCATCCACGTTTCGGTGATTGCCATGACGTCTACATTCTCGGTATATACAACTGCTCTCAGCAAGTCTATTTTATTTTCTAACGCTCCTTCTGTTTGTATAGTACACATTTAAACCTACCCTTCCCTGGTCCTGTTTTACCCCTTGTCCTGAGTAACCAATTTTATTTCCCAGGACCTGCTTGTTTTTTGACTCACTTTCCCCGACCTCTCTCTACTGGCGAAACCCCCTCCTTTGGAGTGAGAATTTCACGCTCCAGGGATGCAGACTACGTCTTTACCCCCGCACGAGACAAATGTACTCCGTCACGACTGCACAGGTAGTCGTTGCCATAGAATCGTTGCCAGCTTACAATGAATGCCCAACCATTGTTTGCACAATGTTTTTCCAGTCGGCAATTTCTAGCAATTGTCCTGGACAGCCATTCACGACTAACCCCTCTTCTAGGCAAGACACCACATACTATCGGGATCCCTCCCCTATCTCTAATCTTCCCCAGCGCCTCCCTATACCTCTTGAAAAGTGACGTGTTTTCTTTTCTTGATTTTTCTTTTCTTCTGTTTTTTTCTTGTCTTGGGCGCGTATAGCAAGGCGGGCCTCTTTGTAGCTCAGTTTCTTGTCAAGTCGAGCATTGGCTATCCTGCATTCCTCCTTCCATTTGGGGCAGGTCTGATTAGCGGTGGAATGTGGGCTGCCACAGGCAGCGCATTTTTTCAGTGTTGGGACAGACGGTGTAGCGGTGTCCGGGGCTGCCGCACAGGGAGCACGTGTCCTCCTGCGCCTCACACTTGTTGACAGTGTGACCGTGATGCTGGCATTTGTAGCAGCATTTCGGTCTGCAGTAGGGCTTGACTGGCACAGTAACCCGCCCCAGTTGAGCCTCCTTGGGTAGGGTTGCATGGTGTCCGATGAGGGCAGTGGTGTCGGACAGCTTCTTGACAACTTGGAGTTTTCCTTTGAGGAGCTCACTCAGCTCTGCTTGGTCCACGTGGGCAATTTCGGCGTGGGTGATTACTCCCAGCTTCAGGTTGTCCCATTTGTAAGCAATCATTTTTATTGGAATGCCATTGATGTATGGGATCTCCGCGAGTTGCACGGGCATACCATACTCGGCGAAGGTGATCTTGATGTCACCATGGAGCCCCATTCCTTGAGGGAGGACGGCCTCACTCATTGAGGCCCGAGCAGCGTCAATTCTGCAAGGACAGCCCCGTTTCTTGAGGGAGGATAGTCTCATTCTTTGAGGGAGAGGGCTTGTGTACAGGTACTATGCACCCCTCCCCGACCTCATTAGCTGAGGGAGGCGTCCAAGTGATCTGTATGTTGGGATGGGTATGTTAGGTTTTTGTTTTGGGGGTTTGTTAGGTTTTTTTTTTGGGTGGTGTTGGGTGCTGGTTGAGTTTTTTTTCTATTGTAGGGAAAGTAGGGATGAAGGAAGATTAGAGGTGGGGAAAGGAAGTTATAGTTCGGAAATTGAAGAAATTGAGGAGGTAAGCGAGGGTGGGCTGACTGCCTAGCTAAGCTAATAGTGTGTTTGGGTTGTCATGGGTTAGTTATTGTCTGCCGGTACAGGCACTAGACAGCCTACCCTGTCCCATTTATGGGTGTTTTAAGGGCCTTATTTCATATTCCGCCGACCCTACTGGCGGATGCTGGTCTAGGGAGGTTGTCTATTGCCTGGCCGTGTAGATCGGGGGTGGTAATGGACCTTCTGAGATTTCGTAGCTTTTTGGGAACCATGTATGGTTGTTGTCGTTATCTGGTGGGAGTCTTTGAAGGAGTTCTTGCTCTGATCGTTCTATCTTTTGCCAGATTCTGCTGGCCAGGGTGTGCAGCTGCTGGTTGATGGGTTTCATTCTCAGGTCTCTATGTATCTCGGCTGTGGTTCTGGTGAAGGGGTATCTTTCGCTTGTGACGAATCTTAGGGCTTCATTTTGGACCACCTGTAATTTTAATATTTGAGTGGTGCTCATAGCATGAAGAGGTATTGCTGGGTAGGTTAATATTGGTGTGATAAATGATGTCACCAGGCGGAGTTTAATTTTCTCAGGAAGCGCTTTAAAGCGGTATAGTTTTCTCAGCTCTCTTCTTGCTTTTTCCTTCCTGCTGTGGACATGATGGGAGTAACCTGTCGTGGATATATGTAGGCCCAGGAGGGTGCCTCTGCTTTTGTATTCTATCTGGGCATTATTGGTTACTAATGGATGGGTTTTCCTTCTGCATAAGGGTATCACTGTGAATTTCGGGAGACTGGTTTGGATTTTCCATTGTTTTCGTAGTTATTTACCCTTTCTAATTCCCGCCTGGTGTTTTCGGCCTGTAACGCTCGCGATTTTCCGTGATGTGTTGTTATTTGAGTGATGTCGTCTGCATACATAATATCTTCGTTACCTATTCTAGTGGGAGGCGGGGTGTCACTTGTGTAGATAATATATAGGGTGGGGGAGAGGACGCTCCCCTGAGGGACTCCACTCATGAGTGGGAAGGTCTCTCCTGTGTGTTGTCCTACCCTCAGTCTGGCATTTCTGCCGTCAAGAAAGTTGCAAAGCAACTTTTCAATGTTGGTGGGAAGTCCGAGTTGGAGGGTCTTATATTTTAGACCGTCGTGCCAGACTTTGTCAAATGCCTTAGCGACATCCCGGAGAGTTAGATTACATTGTCTACCACTCGCCGCGGCTCTGGCTATGTTTTCGCATGCCAGGGCTATCGCTGTTGTGGTGGACTTCCCTTTCCTGAACCCGAATTGTCTGCAGTTGACTCTGTTTGTTGTTTCCAGGTGATTTCTCAGACGGTTATTGATGATTTTTCTAGGATTTTTCCAGGTACTTCGAGGGTTCTTCCTTGTTTTGTGTCGTGCAATAATGGCCTGTCGGAGTTTAGTTGGGAAGTGGTGCCCGAGGCCAGGAAAGCGTCTTTATTAGGTTCTCAAGCCTCCACGGCCGGGTTGTTTATGTGGCTGAGGATCTCCTTGGTGATGCCTGAATAACCAGGGCTTTATTTTTGGTATTGAGATAGCTCTGTTGAGTTCTTCCGAGGTGATTGGCTGATAATTAGTCATCTGCCTTCAGATGCTGCCAGTATGATTTCAGGGAAGGCTGAGTGCGGGTGTCTGCCCGAGTTCATCACAATAGTCTCAAGTACCCATCGTCCCCTATTCTTTATTTCTTGTGATTCGAAGATGTTCCTCCATATGTCCCTGAATATGGGTTCTTGTCTTGGTCGTCATATATTTTACTCTTGCGTGTCAGTTATATATGATGACTCGTTATGGCTGCAACCTTTCAATCTCTTAACTCGACGCCAGAGCTCTCGATCGTTGTATGTATGTGAGAGTTGTTCAACTATTTTGGCCCATTTAAGGTTGCTGGTTTCCAGAGATCTTGTCTTTATTTACCCCCGGATTCTTCTTGTATGTATTAGAAGCATGAGAGATGTCCCAAACTATGGGTCTCGGCTCTTCTGTTGCAGCTGGAACTGGTTTGTAGAGGGCGCGAGCCCTGGAGTCTGTTGCATGGAGAGTGCATTTCATGGTAGGCTGTTCCTATGGCTTCACACCATGTGTTGATTTCTTCTGTCTATTATGTTCACCGGCTGACTGTCTATGGCTCCGGCAAGCACTGTCATGCCCTTGACCTCAAGTTCGCCGTAGCTTTTTCGTTGAATAAGTCCCAGTCGGTCTGTCATGATCCTCCTGTGGAGCTATGCATGTCATTGGTGTTGTTGAGATGGTCATGATTATAGGTAGGTGGTCGCTAGGAGGTTACAGGGCCTTGTTCAAAGAGATAGTTGTGAAGCATCTGGCTGTTTGTTAATGCTATATATCTGGAGTAGTATGGGAGTCCCTTCAGAACGTGGGGAAGTCTGTGCCCATTAGTTGCTTGGTTTGTTATGAAGCCAGCGAGGCCTCTTCCAACATTGTTAGTTGTCTTACCATCTAGTAGAGTAGGATGTCTCGGGCGTCTGTCTCGAATGATGTAGGTTGGTGGTGGTATGATAGGAGTCTGTGGAAGTCCCCTGTGGTGGGAGGTAGGTTGTACATATGATTGGCCCCAGATCAAGTTGATTTGAACAGCGTGAGTTTCAGGAGGTAAAGTCGTTCATATTCTGTAGGACATCTCTTTACGGCGATGGCCACGTTCCAAGTTCTCTGATAGATTGGATTTATGGATCATGTAACCAAATTTTCAGTTCTCCGCCTTTGCCGTGTGAGTTTGAGTATAACATCTGCGTCGACTTGGTTGTATTGGGTCAACATACTGAATTTATTAGTTCTCCGGCGGATTGACGTTATGTTGCATTATTTCACTGCCTTACGAAGCGAGCCCATCGTATATTCTATTTGGTTTTGGGGATAATTGCCTGTGGTTTGTTCACTGTGCGTCCATTCTCATTTTTTTATCACACCATCGGATGTCTTGTGATGCAGTCTGTTAAATCGATCTGTTTTTTTTTACCGTTTCGTGATGTACTCCTCGGAACCCCAGTGGTTGTATCTATTTCATACCCTGCAAATTCAATACTGCTTTTTAGCGACTTCATCACGTGTACAGTCCTTGTTTATGGTCTGCGTACATAGATGCTTAGATTCAGGACTGCAGTCCTGATAGGATCGCTTTGGAATCCGAGACAGGTGTCATCTCCGGTGTAGGTACGTGTGCATCCACACCCCAGAGACCACTGTTGTCTTGGCTCAGAATTGAGATTGGGGGACAAATGCTGTCTCCTGTGTAGGTACGGTGTCCATCCACACCAGAGGTCACTGGTTGTCTGTCTCAGAATGCTGGAGATTGGGGACAAGGCATTCCGGTAGTAATGTGTCCATCCACACCAGAGGTTGGTGTATAGGGTGGGGGGAGGCCATCCACACCAGAGGTTATGTATAGGGTGGGGGAGGAGGATTTTTTTAGATTGGGCGAGTTGGGTTTGCTCGGGAAGGGTGTGTGGGTGTGAGTTTGGGGGCGTAGGCTTGTCTCGGGGGTGGGGGGTGTATGACTGGGGAAGGGTGAGGAGTGAATTTTTTAATAGGTTGGGCGAGTTAGTCCTGGTTTAGTTGGTCAATATCTTCTGTTGGTTCGTATTTCGAAGACCATTTTTGAGTTCATCTTGATGTAATTTCAATTTGCTTTCTGGTATTCCATCTGTGGCGGGCGTGGGAGGAGGGAGTAGTTCCATTTTCAAAGTAGTTGTCGCAAAGTGGTCACTGGTCAGTTCATCATTCATCTCCCACTGAGCTACTGGAACGAGCTCAGTGGAGATAAATGTGAGGTCCAGTGTTCCTCCCAGTATGTGTGTTGGTTCCCCAGTATTAATGAGCGCTATTTTGGAACATCTGTCAGCAGTTCCACTAGGTGAATATTCTCATTCATTTTGCGGTCGAATTGAACGTTGGATGGTGGGCATTGAAGTCCCTAACAATGAGCACAAGTTCCTGTTTTGCTTGTCAGTAGTTCACCGTCTAGTCGTTTGGTAGACGGTTTATAGATATTGTACTGTATACTACAAGACTGTCGTTTGCCAGGTGTATCCGAACAGCTTGTGCCTCTACTCCATTTCCACAGTAAACTGGTTCTACTTCTGAACTGGGCATGGTCGCCCTGACGAGAATCGTGCTGTCATGAGTTGGGCCCTTTGGTACAGAGTACTGTTGGTATCCAGGCAAGCGGAATTGTTTATTTTTGGACATCATGGATTCTTGCAGAATGAAGACATCAATATTTTTAGCTATGACTGCTGCTTGTACAGTACGCCGTTTGCTGGACAGGCCTTGTACATTCCTGTGTTATCTTGAGATTACAAGGAGGTGGGGCTATTCTATCATTATCTCCTCGTCGCTGGTGCTGTAGTTGCTCTCGGCGTTCATGGTTGAGTCGCTCTCCTCCTCGTCCGTTAGGGGTGGTGGCTGTTTCTTGGGCACATGCTCTTGAGGGAGGAGCAGGAGGTGGAACCTCGGGAGTTTTTTCTTTTTCTCTCTTCAGGGTGTTGTCGCTCTTGTCTGTGATCGTGTGTTTGCTGACGGTCTTTGCTCGTTGTTCTATTCCTCGTGATCTTTTGCGAGGGGCTTGAGGTTTCACGGTTTTGGGTGATCTCTTGGATGGCAAGTTTATCCATATGTCTGATGTTTATCTCTGTCTCAAGGGCGTCGTCTGTTCCACTCGTAGTTGTGGAGTTTTGGGGGTCTGGTCTCCCTGAATCTTTTCTGTGAGCTGGCGCAGACAGGAGACTAGTTGTCGGCAGGGTTGTGTCCCACATGTGATACATACCGGGCAGGTGTGTGTACGACTCGGCTGCTACGGGTGACGACTCCGTCTAGTGACACAAAACCTCACTCTTCAAGAAGAGTGTTCACCCGGTATCCGGCCAATTATCGTCCCAACACTTAATAAACACTTCACCATCTGTATCTAACTTTTCCCAGGTGGTCTTCTGTGTGTGTGATCAGTCATGGAAATTCATATCATGAACAACTGAATTAAATTGTCAATGCAATTTATGACAACCACAGAGAGTGGTGAGCGTCCCTCCCTCAGAGTGTTTCGACTCGCGCAGTACTGACGTCGGAGAGGCGACGAGAATGTCGTCTATATAGACAGTGACAAAGTCGATGTTACGAAGAATGTGGTCCATGTACAGTACCTCTGGAAGGTCTGGGCTGCATTGGGTATTCCAAAACTTGTGTAGGCATACTTGAAGACACCGAACGGAGTGATGATGATGATGATGATGATAATGAAGATAAAATGGCAATGGCTTGCCATGGGAAGGGAGAGAAGAGGTAAGGTAGAAGGAAAGTTATGAAACGGGAAGTAAAGTAGTAGAGAATAAGAGCAGGTGGGCTATCCACCTCGCAGAGACGATTTGATTGGCTGTGGTGAAGACCGCACTAAAAGGTCGCCTGAGCTCAAGGGAACAGGAGGGGGAGGAGGCTAAGCTAGCTAGCAAGGGGGTGTTTGTTATTGTGTTAGTTGGAGAGGTCTACTAGTTACACAAGGACCGAACGGAGTGGTGATGGCAGTCTTCTGGATATCTGCAGGTGCCAATGCAATCTGGTGGAAGGCACGCTCCAAGTCGATCTTCCAGAAGATGGTCATGCCTTGGAGTTTGTGGTGGAAGTCCTGGACATGCGGGATTGGGTACCTGTCAGGTTTGGTGACGAGGTTAAGGGCTCTTTAGTCGCCGCATATCCTCCAGTCATCGGATGATGGCTTTGAAACAATGTGAAGAGGAGATACCCAGGGACCCTTTGAAGGTCGAATGATGCCGTCTTGCAGGAGTTTGATGAATTCCACCTTGGCTGTGTTCAGGGGCGAAGGCGGCGAGGGTGTGAAAAAGGCCGTCCTGTAGTCTCGATGTGGTGGAATATTCCCGACATAGGTGGTGGTCGAGAGACTCGGGGTGAGAGGAGTTCATTGAACTCCTTGAACAGGTAGGAGAACTCGTTGAAAGGCGAGAGGCAGGTGATGGTGTCGGTGACCGCAGCACGTGTACCCTGGATCGTGTGTGATGTAGGCTCGTGGATGAGGCAGAGGATGTTTGGGTCGATGACGAACTTGAAGTCAAAGCCAAGGATGGGTTGAGAGATGTCTGCCCAAATCTAAGGCGAGGTTGTGTGCGCCGTAAGGGGCAATGGGGGGTACCGTTGGCGACAAACAGGTCATATGAGGGTTGCTTCGATGTGCGTCTCGGTGAGGGAGGGATGATGCTAACCGATGCCCCCGTGTCAACGAGAAATTTCCTACCGGAGATGCGGTTGGTGATATGCAGCAGTAAGACGCTTAAAGTGACAGATGTTGTGGCGTCTACCAATCTCCGTCGACGTAGTTTCCTGTAGAACACAGTGCGTGGGGCAGGAGCGGCAGCAGGCTTGGAGGAGTAGAGTTGCTCGAGGGTGTCCATCCTGCGGTGTAAAGATTGTAACGGGTCCTTCATGACCTGTTTGTCTGGTGGGATGCTGCTTGTCTATGGAGCGTTGATGTGGTTGACGAGACCTGAGCTAGGTGATGGCGTGGCCACGGAGTTGTCTGCGGCAGCATGGCGAACAGCAGTGTATTCGTGGAATACTCGCTCTGCCGTGGCTGCGTAGATAGCTTGGGTTGTAGTGTAGTCCAGTCCAGTGCTGACAGGGCGAGACGAACTTGTACAGGGAGCTTCTGGGAGTGAAGCTGGAGCAGGACAGTGTAGGGAAGCCTGTGCGTGTGGCGGGCAGTTCAGTCTCCGCATCTCGTCCCAGAGGCGTGGAGGCGTTGGGTTGCCGAGGAAGAGACTTGATATGTCTTGCAGGAGACTGGCGCCAGGCCGCTGGTATCGCCTTTTGAGAGCAACACGTAGAGCTGCGAATTTGTTGTCATCTGTCGACTGAGTGACTGACTTCTGAGACTTGCGTGACGACTTTTGTGGGAACAGACCAGGGCGACGTACTTTTGTTCGTCTGTAGCTGTAGAGCCGGTGAGAGCTGCCTCCACGTGAATTATCCAATCCTCGATGTTGTTGTTGAAGACTGGGAGAGAGATCCGTTTCTCATCCACCCTGTGCGAGTGCGTCGCTCCGAGGGTCGCCAATTGTAGCTTGAGTGTGTGGCGTAGGAAGCCAAATCTCTTTCTTTAGGATCACATACACCCGTACATAAAGGAGATCTCGGGATGGAGGTGAGACAGGAAACTCGGAATTGCTTAACTCCACGTGTATTGTATGTACAGTCGGCCACAGGAATAATACACACTGTAGCTGTAAGGTCCGAAAATGGTCTGATAACGTTGAAACTGCAGGTGCAGACGCATGATGAAACTCGGCTCCCCCCCTTTATCTCTAGCCATTTTCTGTTTCCCCTTATTTATTCTTCTATTTACTTCTCTTCCTTCATTTGCTAATCCATACATCGGTAAAAAAATAAAAAGTAGGGTAAGAGAAAAAGCGGGGAAGGAGGAGGGAACTCCACGATAATTGCAATCCCATTCGGCAACAAATTTACTACCATTGGATACAATATATTACTTGTAATATAAACACAAGAAACTAGTAAAACATTCACAACAAATATATTTATAACATATGTAGGAATAAAGCATAAATTACAGGTCATTTTGTACTTTTTTCTGTTCTGTTCTGGACAGTGTTACCAGATATTTTGTCTCGACACTAACCCTAGGTGTATACTTATTCTTGTGGCCGACTGTACTGTATAATGCAGTGCTGGGGAGTTGTGTGGTGAGGAGTTATTGAGAGAGGAGGGCTTGTCGGTTTGTGTGTGTCGAGTTGAATGTCCTTCACATTGGCATTGGAGTCATGAGTTAAGAGGTGAAAGAAGATTATTGGGGATTGAAGAAAAGTGGTGAAACTGACAAAGTAGGAGTAGAAAGAATCTGGGCTAAACTAAATCGCTTTATCTTATCTATTGTTTTTTTTATCTTGGTTTTGCTCCCTTGGGTCGTCAGACCTTTGTATTGGTATTGGTTTATTTATATGGTGCTGCTGATTATGCCTCTTACATCGTGGAGTTCGTGAGCCTTCCCGGGTCCTTGTGTGGCTGGGAGAGAAGATATTTTTTTTTTTAGATTAAATGTTAGTGTGTTAGTCTAAATGTACACTGTATACAGAGGCCTGCCAGGTTCTTAGTGGAGGTGGTGGATCACTCCTCTTTTATTCTCTCTATTAATGTGTTGTGTGTATATTGGGGCAGGAGATGGTTCAGTTACTTTCTTCCTGGCTGATTTAAACCAACCCTGTTCTTGGATTTCTTCTTTATCTATATTATTTATCCAGTTTTGGCAAGTTCGTGTTGAGTTCAGTCACTTTGTTCCAAATATTTGCGGCTTTGTTGTGTATTTCTACATCGATTGCTTGGAGGTTTGCTCTCGTGTAGCTGTTCATTATTGATGTGGTCTGTATATTTTGCCATAAATAAATCTGAGGGCTATATTTTGTTCTGTTATATCCCGTCAATGCTCGTTTTACTAAAGGTGCTCAATGGGATGGGTGGGTAGTCCATAAATGATTTGACAAGGGCTATATAAATCTGTTATTTATGCTAAGGTACTTAAATCGTTTTATTTTTGATGGTTTTATTCTTGCATGTTGTTCTTGATCTTTTAAGTACGTTATATATCCTCTTTTTTAGTTTTAGTACTAGCATTCTGTCTTCAGTGTCGTATGGGTATAGGTCCTGGTCGACTATTACTGGACTTGTTTTGAACTTGGCTATTGGTATTATCTTGAATTTGTTGTTATTTTTCCTCATTTTCCATTTTTTCAGTCATTAGTTTTTTTATCGCTGTTGCCGTGTAGTGTGCCATAAGTTGGGTTGATTTTCCTGGGTATGATACGATTTGAGTGATAGCATCAGCAAACATTACATACTCGCTAAAGGGGGTTGACTGAGGTATATAGTGTTGGAGAAAGGCCTCCTCCTTGAGGTACTCCACTCTCGAGATTTTCATAGTTATCATAAAGTTTCCAATTTGAATTTGTGCTCTCCTATCATCTAAATATTCACACAATATTCTTAGCAAGTGTTCGTCAAGTCCCACTTTTTCAATTTTATATTTTAAACCCTAATGCCAAACTCCATCAAAAGCCTTAGAAACATCCCTTAAAATTATATTGATCTGGTTCCATTTGCGTTTTTCTATTGCCATTATTTCCGGTATTTTAGCTATTGCAGTTAGGATATTTCTGTTGGGCATAAATCGATGATATCTATTGCATATTTTCCTTCTGTTGTGTTAAAAAGGTTATAAGTCTTGAATTTATACATTTTTCCAATAGTTCCAGTTTAATATTTCCTTGTTGTCCTCGCCCTCCTTGGGAATAAATATCATTTTAGCATATATTAGTTTGTCTGGAAAGTAACCCGTTATTAAGCATGCGTTGTAGATGTTCAATAATGTTCTTAAAGAGGTTTTCCGGTAGATATGATATTTCGTGTAATGCCTGGGAGACCGGGGGCCTTTTCTTTGAACTTCCTCAGACAGTGCATCATTTCTCCCATAGTTATTATTTTGATTGTTAGGTAATAAATTATAGTCTATATATTGCTTTGGGGTGATTCTGTGTATGTCTTTTCCCATTTCATCTTCTATCCTTTATTCGTGTTCACTATTAAAATCTTCATTTTCCTCATCTGGTATTTTAAAAACTTTTTCCCATTCACTTTTGAATGCTCACTCTTGTTCATTTTCCTCGTAAAGGTTTGTTCCATTATAGTCTTTAATGTATGGTGTTTTTTGCTTATGTCCCATCATATGGTCTATGGAAATCCAAAATGGTTTGTCTAGTCTTGTCGGCCGCCATTATGATATCATTCCAATTTTTGTCGTTTGCTTCCTTGCACGTCTCTTATTTTATCTGTAGTGCTGTCTGTGTCTTCCCATATACCTGTTTATTTCATTGTAATGGGTTTGGATTAATTTAACGTCGTTTGTTAGCCTATTGTTGGGTAATGTTCTTAAGTGTGAAATAGGAATGTGTTTGGTTATAGTTGTTTTTATTGCTGAGTGCAGTCTGGCAATTTATGAGTCGGTCTTCTGTTGTTTTCCCTTGTAGATGAATCGAATGGCAATTACCTTAGTCGTCTTTGAAGCTGTCCCAGTCTGTTTTGCTCATTTTCAGTCTTTTTTTTATTGGTATCTGTATGGGGCTTGTTGACAGTGTTAGTATAATTGGCAGATGGTCGCTGCCTGTGAGAGGTCCTTGTTTTATATGGTAATTGAAAAAGGCTTTGTTGTTGGTAAAAATTTTGTCGATTGTGTATTGTTTTTTCTCCAGGTTGGAAAGTTAGGACCTAGATGATCGATTTTCCCTAGGTTTATTAATTAATTAAGGGCGTTTCCCACGGCGTTATTATTTGTATTGTCGAAAATCCAGTGTCTGGCGTGTCTCCTCAGATGTTCATAGGTTGACTATTGTTAACCAATTTTAATAGGTCTTCTATAGGTAAGTAGGGTCGTCTCGGATAGCACCTAAGTGGTAGCAATGATTACGTCTCCTTGAGTTGTATTTATTTTTATTGCAAGAAATTCATCCTGTATTCATCGATTAGTTTATATTTTAAGTTTCTCTTAACCGCTATAGCTACTCCGTCATTTTTCTGACCCGATTTCTATCTTTGGTTTACATAATAGTTGAAAAGTTTTGTGTTCTTTTTCACCGTGACTGATTATTAGTATAATGTCAGGGTCAATTTCTTGACATATTGTATATTACTTAGGTTAATTCTGTCTTCCAGTTTCTTAAGTTGTTGTATTATTCTTAAAGTTTTTATTGTTTTTCTGTTGTCCATTATTTCTTAAACTTGGATTGTGGCAGTTGGAGGGGAGACCTATCATCCTGTTTTCCGCTTCTAACTCTTCTAAACTCTGACGAGTCTAGTATTTTAAAGTCATTGGTCGTAATCTTTAGTTTGTCCATAATGATTAGTGTCCAAACGTGTTCTTCGATTCGGGATTTTTCTTATGCCACTTGTATATCTCTCCTTCAGTTTTTTGCTATTGTCCCTCCTGTTGGTCTCGATGTTGGGACCATGTTTTGGTGCAGTGATCACTTTTAATCCAATATCTTCAGCAGATTCAGGTTATCTGTTGTGACCAGTCTCCATCTTCTCTTCTCTCCTCTTCATCCTTGTTTTGTAGACTGTCCCTTTGCTCTTTTGTCTTTTCGTCATTTCTAGTCATTTGTCTGGGGTCTCTATCAGTCGCTTGTGTATCAGCTGTTGCTCATTGCTCATACCTTTTTCCTAGCTGTAGCCTTTCTTTCAGTTCACTCGAGTATGTTGCCTGAAATAATTTCTCGGATTCTTGATTCTCTGGGAATATCATCTGTTTGGTTATTCAATTTAAACATTTTCCTTAACTCATTATTGTATGATCAGGGTGCAATGATATTGTGCAGATGAGCGTGGATCATACTGATCATTACCTTGTCGAGTATTGGTTCGTCTAAGTTTAAGATGGTTGATTCTGGTCTGTGATCCTCTTGGACAGCTCTCTTGGCTATTTCAACGTATGTCGTGTCTTTATTTTCTTGTTCCATTTTCCTGGTTTCTTGTACTTTATCATATGCTGTTTTATTGAGCATACCATTGATGTTGAGATCATCGGATCGTAGTCCGACACGGGCCTTTACCTGCAGGCGGCCCGTTTGGTGGTTCCGGTTGGAGCTCTTGGAGCAGCCAGATGGGATTTGGGGATGGAAGGTGTCCTACCTGCAGATATGAAAGGATACTGCAGGTTTGCAAGTGTGAGCAGACCCTCGGTCAGTGAACGCTTGCCACCAACCCCCACTCGTGGACGTGGTCAGCTTCGGAGTGGCACGCCCCCCCCCCAACCGGTGTCTGCACTTGCTGGGGGGGGGGTTATTTCCTAAGTTATGTGGGTGGTGGGTATCGTGTGATGACCCGGAGAAGGTGGTGAATGTGGTTTGTTTCGGCATTTCCGGTTAGAGTGGCCGCTGGTGTTGTGTTCTTCTTGGAAGTTTCGTTTCTGTTTCGGAAACACTGTGACTTCGCAGTCGAGGGTATAGTGTTCCAGTGAATTGGCCGCTGGCTCCTGACAGTAGGTGCATTCCCTGACGACATTTCCGATCATCTGCCAGGTGCACTTGTACCCTAGCCGTAGTCGGTGAAGGCTAACTTGGGTTTATCTTGGTGTTTTCTTGTCCACGAATGGTGGTTCCTCTTTTGTAGCCACCGGGTACCATTTGGCTGATTGGGAATAGGCTTTAAATGCGGAAAGGAAGCTCTTTAGCATGTGGAGCTTGGTAGTCTTTCTGGGATAGTTCTTGATCTGTTGCACGCTTGCTGGAACTTGAAAGTGTACGCTTCTAGAACGTTTGGCTGCTTCGTCTGCCATATCATTTCCCCCGATCCCTACGTAACTGGGAGTCTAGTATAAGACGAATGGGCGATTTTGTCTGAAAGTCCTGTAGCTGTGCGAGGATCGAGGTTATAATGTGGACGTTGTCTCTTGGTTGACTGTTGCAGCGCCTGCATGGCAGTTTTCGAGTCCGGGTGAATTATGATAGAATTGTGTTCCGTTGCAGCGTGTTATAGGGCCTTTTGAGATTGCTGCCAACTCTGTTTATAGGGTGGAGCAGTCCTTGAAAAGTCTCCATAGGAGGGTCTCACCTTGGGTGTGGAAGGCCGCTCCGGATCTATGATGTTTTGGGTCCACCGAGCCGTCTGTGAAGTATGATGCTGCATGAGCCAGTATCTCGGTGCCTATGGCTTCCTGAGTTATTCTTTTGAGGTCCTTCTTCTGGAGGTTGGCATTGCTATCACCTATTTCGGTGATTTTGAAAGTGGCTGGTGGAGGGCTCCATGGTGGTGGAACTACATAATCCCTGTCTCTTATGTCTTGGATATTATTGACGAGTGTTTCCGCTTGCAGGTACCTGATGACCTCGCTTGCCTCATGCGACTAGGTGGCCCTTCGCACTCTGTGGTCGAGGGAGGCACTGATTCGCGTTTTGGCAGCTGTGGGCTTATTTGATCTACAGATTTTGGCGAAGAGTCCGGCTGTCGCCTGCTCGATTCGTACTGCTAGGAGTGGTAGTTCAGTTTTCATTTGCAAATTGCAAATTCTGGTCCACATGGGTGCTCCGAGCACGGTCCCGAGAGCATTATTTTGGATAATTTCTAGCTTAGCTATCTAGTCTTCTCTCAGTGCAATGAGCGCTGGAGCACTGTGACCTACCAGCAATCTGATGGCGACCGGGTAGTAGGTTTTGAGCACTTGTATGTTCGGTTGTGCTGGTGAGCGATCTCATTATGTTGTCTGCTTTTCGTCCTGTGCCTGAGATACTCGAGTTGCGGCTTGAACGTGAGTTTCTGGTCGAACCAGATTCCAAGACACTGGTGGGTGTTGGTCCAGGCTACCGGCGTGTTTTGTGTGGAGAGCATCATGTCTGGTGTGTCTTTGCAGATGGCCATCGCTTTCGACTTGGCTGGATTTATCTCGTGTCCAAGTCTGTTGCACTCCTCTTCTGTAAGTTGGAGTGCGTGTTGACTAGTCTGTTTGCTCCGCTTACTATGAGCTGTAAGCCGTCTGCATAGCAGAGGAGCTTGGCTGTTTGTCTGACTAGATTTTCTATCAGGTCATTGAACAGCGTTGGACTGAGGATGCCTTCCTGTGGGGTTCCGTTTTCGTGGGCCCTGTAACTTGATGTTGCCCCCCCCTGAAAGCGTACTCGTTGCTTCTCTCTGTGTAAGCTAGTTCTGGGTCCACCCCAGCAACCTTCGTTTGACGCCTTTGTAGGCGAATATCCTGACTTGGGTCCAACGATTCACAACCATAACAACGTTAACTGCTCACAGAAGTTCAAAACGCTTACAGAACAAGCATATGACCCGAATAGATAACCCTCTCCTTAAGTGAAAGTAAAGGGGGAATAAAATTATGCACATTTACTTAGTTCAAAATACAACGAAATATAAACACGGTGCCCATTGAATAATATGAACCTAACTCCTAACACACAAAATAATCACCTAAACCCTAGCCAAACCTACGCACAAATCTAACCTAAACAACATACGAGAATGGGAACAATGGAGGAAAGTGGGAACATAGAATTCTACTTAAGGTCTGGTGGTCACCGTGATAGCAGAGGAGGTCCAGCCGTTCTGGTCCTCGTGATAGCTGGGGAGAAGTAAGTCACGTTGTACTGCATATATCCCAGAGAAGTAGACCTGCCTTGGGAATAGGAGTAACCAGCCAGGGCAGTAGCTGAACTTACCAAGTGCTGCCGTTTATTCCTCAACTCTATGACGTCATTTTTCCTCACGATTCGTTGGGTATTAATGGACATTAAAAAGCATGAATCTTAGGTATAACTAACGTCTTGGCAAAATATAAATATGCACATACAAAAACCCTACAATAATATAATATTATAACATAACACAACACGGGAACATTAAACACTAATTAAACAAAAAAAATATCAGAAGTTAACATCCTCTGATTGGGTGTAAAATTTATACATCCACCCTGGAATTTCACAGCCTCAGACAAGTTGTGTGATCTTCTGGTGTCCTCTGTTTTTAGTCGATAATATATTTCGTCTTCCATTACTTCTAGTTTGTGCCATACTGCCCGTGCTTGGCTGTATGTTCTTTTGTTCAGTGGTAAAATGTTGTATTTTTCGTGAAGCTCTTTAATTTTGGTTGTGTATGGGGGACGTTGTTTGGAGGCTCTGCGGATGGCTTTGTTTTGTGTTGCCTGGAGTTTTAATTGGTTGGTAAGGCTGATCGTGTTTAATGGTATTGGCGGGTATTCAAGATGGGGACGGACAAGTGCTTTAAATAGGTGTAGTTGTATTTTCTCTTCCATTTTGCCGAATCTTCTTAATTTGGTAAGCTGTATTTGGGCTAGTCTATTGCGCTCTGTTATGTGTTTCTTTATTCCGGTTCTTGTTATTGTCAGCCCCAGTATTTTTCCTTCGTTTGAGTATTGTATTTCTTCGTTGTTTACTGTGATTGGTGCTGGGTTTATCCTTGAAATGTGTATGATTTTTAGTTTGTGTATTAGTTTTTATTTTCCATTTCTTCTCGTAATTATTTATTTGTATTATGGCGCGAGCTGTTTTTAATGCCATCATCTGTTTGGCCTTGCCTGGATGGCGGATGATCTGGGTGACATATCAGCATATGCGATGTATTCACCGTGAATTGGTGGCCGTATGTCTGAAGTGTTACTTCCTTGTGGTACTCCACTATAAAGTCTGAAGCTTGGGCCTTTGTGATTGCCTATTATAATGTGTGCTTCTCTATTGTCTAAGAAATTACACAGTAGAGAGGTGAAGTTGTTAGGGAGTTCTTGTTTGGTTATTTTATATTTAAGTCCCAAGTGCCAGACCTTATCGAACGCTTTTGTCACGTCCCTTAAAACTATATTGCACTGTTCTCTATTATGCATTGCGTTTGCAATACTTTCGTATATAAGGGCTATGGCTGTGTTTGTTTCTCCGTGTTTCCTAATTCCGTGTTGTCTAGGGTTGTATTTGTATTCCAGTTCCAGGTGTGTCCTTAATCGGTGGTTAATTATTTTTTCCAAAATTTTTCCCGGAGTTTCTAAGAGAGGTTGGTCTGTAGTTTTCTACTGCTGTGGGGGCTTTTCCCGGTTTTGGTATCAGTCTGATAATTGCTGTCTTAAATTTCTTTGGGTAGTAGCCTTAAGCTATGGACACATTGAATATATTTTAGTAGAAGTACCATGTTGCTTGGTAATTTCTGAAAAATGAGTTTATTTATTTGACTGACTCCAGGAGCCTTGTTCTTAAAACTGTTGATTGTTCTTTCTATTTCGTCCACCGTGATTGATTTTAGTGGGGACATGTCATCCAGTGTATTCAGGTCGATCGTGGGGCTCGGTTGGCAGATGTGGGTTATTTGCGCCATACGGTTGGATACTTTCCTCTCTGTGGTCATGCAAAAGTTTAAGTTTTCTTCGTTGGTGATTTGAAAAATCTTGCTCCAGAAAGTTCTAAATTCCGGTTCTTGTTCGGTTGGATCTGTTAATTTGACTTGATTACTATTAACTATATAGTTTGACTCGTTGCTTGAGGTTCCCATTAAGTGCTTTATTTTCTGCCAGAACTGGTTCGGTTTATGGTAGTTTCCTTCCGTTTCTGAAATCAGCTTCTGCCAGTTCCTGTTGTATGCTTCTTTTGAGATGTTTTTTAACTGTTCGTGTATTATGTTGTATATCCTTCTGCGTTCCGGTGTCCATCCTTGTGTGATTAGTTAAATTAGGTTGCTAAATTGTGTCTGTATGATTCTTGATTGGTGTGAGTATTGAGGGTGTGGTAATGTTCGGTAAGTGGTCTTGGGTATGTTGTGTTCCATGGCCTGGCTGACGTGCTCATACCATGTGTCCAGTGATTGGTCTATTAGAGAAGTATGCCCGTTGTGTAATTGTATGGGTTGCGGGTTATTTAATTCTTGTTTGAAGTTTTCCCAGTTAGCCCGGTTATAGAGGAATATTAGCCTGGCCGGGATTTGTATTGGGGCTGTGGGGAGTGTGGCTATGATAGGGAGATGATCACTAGTGGATATTGGGCCGGGTTCGAGTAGTATGTTTAGGTGGTGGTGTTGATTTGTTAACACGAGATCTGGGTATCATGTGTGGCCTGCTCTAATGCACGTGGAGAATTCCGGTCCGTGGTGTACTATATTGCCGTGGCTCGCTAGTGTGTTCAGGACCCGGCCTACTGCGTTGTTGGTATGGTGTCCTATTATGCGGTGTCTAGCGTTGAGATCACCCAGAAAGTATGCAGGTTGTTACGCCGTCTCTTAATTTACTTAAATATCCAGGTTCTAGGCATAACCAAACAAAAGAAATGTAGTAAATTAAAAGGGAATAAAAATAAATAAAAACCTTTAAGAATTTAATTAATTAAATATTAACACAATAAAGAGCCTCGTAGGCAGTCACAAATTGACTCCCCATCGAAACTTTTAAGACAAATGATACTGAACATCGAAACATCAAAAGAATAAAAATAAAGCTTTGGATTACGTTAACACTGCATAAACATATAAAAACTAACACTGAAATTAACTAACGTGAAACAACACTGAATTACTTAAATGTAACTAAGCAAATACTGATGGACATAAATAGGTACTCATAGATATACCACATTGGTGGCGACAGGAACAACACAAATAAATTAAGTATAAGTAACAGGTGACGAGTGTCACTCAAAGGATGTGAACTGTATGACAAGAGGACTGACCTGAACTTCGTCAGTTGGTGGACCACTAAATATAGGACCCAAACCCCGCCGGTGGGTCGTTTAACGATGCATATTGTCGTTAGAGAGAAAGAATGCTTGTTACAATACTAAATGAAGAAATAAGATGGGCTTGAACAAATAATAACAGTTAAAACCTTAACAGCACAGGGTAAGGTGACTAGATTATATAATAGTAAATACAACATCAGTACAGGAATAATATGGAACAACATGGAAGCATGTTATAAAAAAAAATACGACATGGTTGTAACACTTCCCCCCCCACCCCATAAAATAAAATTTTTGCTTGCACAAATTTTGATATGACATAAGTGTTCATTCTGTGGGTCTAGATAACAGATCAGCCAGCACATTGTCTGAACCCTTAACATGTGTAGCATGTAAATTATTGTTCTGAAGGAACAAACTCCAGCTAATTAATCTGTTTTTTTAACTTGAATGTTTTGAGAAATTGCAATGGTTTGTGATCTGTATAAATTACAATAGGCGTACTTGGTAATAAATAATAACTGAAATGTTGCAAAGCTAGGATAATTGACAGCAATTCTTTTTCCACTGTTGCAAAGCGGGTTTGAGCTGGATTGGATTTTTCACTATAAAATGCCACTGGGTGGTCTACACTGTCATCCTCTTGCAACAGGGCATAACCTGCAGCAAGATCACTAGCATCACAGGCTAGCTTGAAAGGCTTAGAAAAATTAGGGGCTCTCAAAATAGGATATGAGCATAATACATTTTTCAAGCTTTGAAAAGAATCCTGACACCTTGAAGTCCCAAAAAAAATATTACCCATCTTCAACAAATCAGTAAGGGGTAGTGCCAACTCGGCAAAATTACAAATATATCTCCGGTAATTACCCACACAACCCAAAAATCTGCGGACTTGTCGTTTGTTACATGGAACAGGCATCTGAGAAATAGTGTCACACCTTGCTGTGGGAGGAGCAAGTTTTCCCAGCCCAATTACATGTCCCAGATACAAAAGTTGAGCACAAACAAATTCTGACTTAGCAAAGTTTATAACAAGTCCTACATTTTCTAACTCAGTGAAGAGAGCGTCTAGCTGACATAAATGGTCTGACCAAGTGTGAGAAAGAATTACAATATCATCTAAATATACTACACAACCAGGCAAATTGGCCGTGACTTGTGACATCAGCCGTTGAAAGGTGGCAGGGGCATTGCAAAGCCCGAAAGGCATGACATTAAATTGATAGGTCTTACCTAATGTCACAAAACTGGAGATGTCTTTAGCAAGACGGGTCAATGGTACTTGCCAAAACCCTCGAAGGCAATCAATCTTAGAGAGGAACTTCCCGATTGCTTCGATGCAGTCATCGACTCTTGGTAGAGGGAAGCTGTACTTGCTGGTGACGGCGTTGACCTTGCGGAAGTCGATGCTGAATCGAAGAGTGCCGTCCTTCTTCGGTACTCGAGTGACTTGTGAGCACTACTCGCTGGTTCGATAATGCCCATGGACTCCATGTTGGCCAACTGCTGCTTTACTTCCTCCACTGGCTCGGATGAATACGGTAGGGAGCCTGCTTGATAAGCTTAGCAGAACCAACATCGATATCATGCACCACGGCAGTGGTACAGCCAGGCCTGTCTTGGAAGATAAGAGGATGTTGTTAGATGGCGGCCAGCACGTCAGCTCTCTGGTGTCCCGGTAGATGCTGTAGCTTCTCCTGCAACTCCACGGAGTTGGACTGCCAAACCCTGACTGATAGAGAGGGCGAGTGGACTTGCCCCTTCTTTTTCCCTCTTCTTTCTCACCGTCTACCAAGAAAGTGTCAACGGCACACACGGGAAGTGGATCATCAGCAACAGGTGGGGGTGCTGGGCGTGTGTGGTACAGCTTGATGGTGTTGACGTGACATAAGCACTGTAGTCGGCACCTGTCAGGGGTAGAGATAATGTAATTTGTGGGGCTTACCTTCTTCACCACTATATGGCCCACTGAACTTCGCATGGAGCGGCTGTCCATGTCTCGGCAAGAGAATGAGAACTTGATCTCCTATCTGGAACTCTGTGTCTGGCACGCTTGTCGTACCATGTCTTGGTCTTGGACTGCGACTGCTGTAAGTGGTCTGCAGCAAGGCACCAACATCTTAAAAGCTTCCCTCTAACATCTCCTACTAAACTTAATACGCTAATGCTCTCTTTACTACTACCTAACAATCTATCTCTAACTAAGTGCAAAGAACCTCTTACTTGATGAGCGAAAACAAGCTCGTAAGGGGTGAAACCTGTGGCTTCATTCGGGGCATCCCGAAGAACAAACAAACAAAATATAAGGTAAATCTATATCCCAAGAAGACTCATACTGCAAAGCATACTTGCGCAAAATAGTTTTTAAGGTTTGGTGTGAACGTTCTACTGCACCCTGAGCCTGGGGGTGGTAAGAAGATACACAATAACTATTCCCAACTCTGTTAGGGCTTCCTTGAAAACTTTTCTTACAAAATATGAAGCACCGTCCATTTGAACACGGTACAGCAACCCAAAGTGGCTAAACCGGTCAAGCAAACATTTAACAAGGGCCTTAGCAGTAACTTTCCTAAGAGGTACAGCATGCAAGTACCTAGTGGAGGTATCAATGACTCTAAATAAATATTCAAACACAATAGAAGTTTTAGGCAGAGGGCCTACAATGTCACACTGTACTGCTGTAAAGGGCTCAGGTACGGGAGGTACTCTTACAAGTGGAAAAGGTGGAATAGCCTGATTGGCTTTGCCTACCTTTTGACAAAAATGACAGTACTTACAATATTTAGTGACATCTCTCCTCATACCTGGCCAATAGAACTTTCTGGCCAGCCTGTTGAACGTCTTTCGGACACCTTGATGTCCAGAAAAGCGACCGTCATGGGCCAAAGCTAGAACATGTTGTCTGTAAGTATGTGGGAGAACTATTTGAGTGACAGACGCCCAGTCCGCGTCTTCCTCTGACATAGTCGGTGGGAGCCAGCGGCGGCACAAAACACCGTCATGACTGAAATATCTCGTGGTAGGGCCTGAATCATTGGCAGAATCGGACACCTGGTCAAACAAGAGCCGTAATGAATCGTCCTGCTCTTGCGCAGCTATTGAAGCAACTCTCCCGGTCACAGCATTAACTGAGGAAGAAATGTCTTGGGAAGCAATTGGGTTAGCAAAAAGTCCTTCTAAGGAAAGTGAATCATCTACAGAACATCAGGAGTTACTTTATGATCAATAGACATTGACATAGAACGAGTCACGGCACACAAAGGGAAAACACCGGGCTTATCTTCAAAATGTTGCAACTCTGCGGTAGACTCTGGTCTTTCCCGCAGCACAGGAGGTGGGGTTACGTTCCCCATTTGACCTCCCGCCAAATCGTTACCGAGTATGAGGTCCACTCCAGCAACAGGCAGCTCGTGCACGCAGGCTACGTCAGCTATCCCTGAAAAAAAAGAAGACTTGACACGTACTAAAACCAAAGGAGCTACACCTTGACCCCAAAGGGATCCCAAAACGATGTATTTGTCAGTCTTCCTCGCCGCAACAACACTCTCTTTGATGAGAGTTTGGAGACAACCCGAGTCTCTCAAAATAGTGACTGGTGTTTCGACACCATCAACTTCTACCGTGCCTTGTGACAAAAAGGGACAGAAGGTACCAACGTCTGGGTCCTTTGCAAAACTCTCCTGGAAAGGATCAGTCTCGTGAGGCGAGAACCGAAACTGCACTCTCTTGTGCTTCACCTTTTGTGGAAACCAACGCTATTGGCATGCTGTCAGCCTTGCTCAAACCAGCCATCACTCCGACTGGTGACGTATTAGTCCATGCAGTAACAATCATAGCTGGTTTGCCCGTATTTAGCTGCAGCCTTGTCCAACAAAACTCTGTCTTATGACCTGGCTTTCCACAGTAACTACAAGGGTATGTAGAAAATTTGGACACGTCCAGCTCCTCCTGTCACGCACAAAATTACTATTGTTAGTATTCCCTCGTCTCGCTCTGTGGAGAGAGGGATTAAAAGTCCTTTGAACCTGTGGGGGCATAACATCATTGTTAGTCCTACCATGCCTCAACATATCCATCAGCATGCTTAGCAGCCTCTTCAATAGTACTAAATTCCCTATCTAACAAGTATAAGGTAACCTCTTCGTCGATGGTTCTCAGAAATTCCTCTGAGCATTAACTCAATCAGGAAGCCAAAATCACTCCCTTCCTTGGAGTGTAACCACTTTGAGAATACCTCTTTTACTCCTAGCAAATTCAAGGTGGGTCTGCTCTGCCTTCTTACGGAGGCCACGAAAGCGTTGTCTGTACGCTTTAGGAACAAGGGCATAAGCCTTTAAAACTTCCTCCTTAATACATAAATAATCGTTAGCGTCACTGTCTGTAAGAGACGAAAAAACAGAGCCTTTCCTGTAAACGCCTGCTGAAGCAAAATGGGCCAAAACTCTATAGGCCACTTTAAAGTGGTAGCAAGTCTCTCGAAAGCAATGAAAAACTCAACTGTTTCCTCTGAAAACGTGGGCATTAGCCTAGCAGCACCTGCTGGATCGAAATGAGGAAAACTAGAACTGGGGGTGAGGCCATCGGTGCTAGAAGGGTTACGCTGACCGAGCTGTATACGCAGGCGCAAGTTTTCTGAATCTGCTTCTATCGCTTTAGCCTCCGCTACTTTTGCTTTCGCCTTAGCTTCCGCCTGACGTATTCCTACTCTTCTCGCTATAGCTTCGGCCTCTTTCAATTTTATTTGACTCGAGAAGGCGTAATTCATCAGTCACTGACCGTGACTCCACTACATTCATTTGACTAGCTTCACCGTGGTCTTCTCTTAAACTAACATCAACACTATCTCCTAACAGCTGACTACTTAACGCGTTAAACAATTTTACCTTATTGGCGCAGCTAGAAATTTCCATACCATAATACCCGCAAATTAATCTTAATTTATATGCACTTAATTTTGAAATTTCCTCAACGGAGGGACTACCTGATATAAATGCAGCCACACCATCTTGGCTAATGATAACCATAATGGCTAGTTAATAAAAAAATAAAATAAAACAAAAGAATATCACAAGTGTCAAAAGTCGTTAGTGAATCCTGGCAAGGTCGCCAAAACTGTTACGCCGCCCCTAATTTACTTAAATATCCAGGTTCTAGGCGTAACCAAACAAAAAAAGTGTAGTAAATTAAAAGGGAATGAAAATAAATACAGTAAACGTTTAAGAATTTAATTAATTAAATATTAACACAATAAAGAGCCTCGTAGGCTGTCACAACAAATTGATTCACCATCGAAACTTTTAAGACACAAATGATACTAAACATCGAAACCTCAAAAGAATAAAAATAAAGCATTGGATTACGTTAACACTGCATAAACATATAAAAACTAACACTGAAATTAACTAACGTGAAACACTGAATTACTTGTTACTAAACAAATATTGATGGACATAGACATAAATAGGTACTCAAAGATATACCACATTGGTGGCGACAGGAACAACACAAATAAATTAAGTATAAGTAACAGGTGACGAGTGTCACTCAAAGGATGTGAACTGTTTGACAAGAGGACTGACCTGAACTTCATCAGTTGGTGGACCACTATATATAGGGCCCAAAACCCGCCGGTGGGTCGTTTAACGATGCAGATGGTCGTTAGAGAGAAAGAATGCTTGTTACAATACTAAATGAAGAAATAAGATGGGCTTGAACAAATAATAACAGTAAAACCTTAACAGCACAGGGTAAGGTGACTAGATTATATAATAGTAAATATAACACATCATTACTGGAATAATATGTAACAACATGGAAGCATGTTATATAAAATAAATAGAAAAATACGACACTGTCGTAACAAGGCATGTTCCTCCTCATCAATCTGAGCATGTCTGCTATTGGAAAGATTGGTCTTCTTGGAGGGAGGTAGCAGGTGCCGATTACGATTGGACCCGTTGTGCTGTTAATTTCTACTGCCAGAAAGTTTTCTTGGAATGTATCATGGATTTTATGTTTTATACTTCTTTTAATTGCTATGGCTATTCCATCTTGTAAAGGGTTTTGGCTGTTTTTTTTGGTATACTGTGTAGTTGAATATCTTGATTTGATTTGAATTACCCCTGCCATGAGAATTTAATATGATGACTGGGTCTAGGGTACGATATATGCTGTATAATTCGTGAGCTCTTGTATGTGTCCAGGCCAGGACGTTATGTTGTATTATTTTCAGTTTTCTGTTTTGCCAAATCGTGGGTCGCGGGAACTTGGTGCGTGTTGATTGATTGATTGATACGTTTATTGAGATACAAAAAACATTAATACATCTCAAAGGGATGAAGTGACATAATTCATCCCCACCCCAGTCCAGGAATGTCCCTCTCAGGACTCCCATAAATCCCTAATATTTCATATAATCAGTTATATACATACATAATTATATTCTAGATGCAAAATTTCTATATTTCTTTAATATTTCATCTATTTTCCTATTTTTAAACATCCACTCTATTTGCATGGGGACATTATTTATATGGGCATTTCTATATACATTAAGCAATGAGCATTCCAGTATATAATGTGGCAGGGTATGGGATGTGGATGTTCTACAAACTCTACATTCTTTACCCTGTTCACTTCTCTCAGCTCCAAGTTCCCAATAATATTTATATCCTAATCTTAACCTCATATACACTGAATCTTTCCACCTACTCCTATCTTTCTCATATGTAAATTTTGTGTTCATGAGAACATGATGGTAATGTTTCATTGTTTCACTTTTCTCGTATATTTCATTCATTTTGAAATTATCTTCTATTGATTGTATTTTCCGTAATTTGCTCCTTAATTGTTTCAAGGTTTTAGTACATATTATGTCGATCTCGGCCTTTTCCGTGGCTCTTTTTGCTGTTATATCTACTGCGTCATTAAGACCAATGCCTACATGTGAAGGGACCCATACAAATTGAACTTTATGGCCATTTTTCCTTATTGTATTTACTAATTTTCTACATGAACCAATAACGTGTTCAAAGATTGGACTCCCACTGTTCAAAGAATCCAAAGCTGACCTACTATCAACAAAAAAATGTGCATCTTTATACATATTTACAACATTTTCCAATCCTACTAACATTGCATATAACTCAGCTTGTGTTGATATAAAACTGCTCAACCGAAGTACAATTTTGATGTCATCATTTCCTTGTTCTGTGTACTGTCTTATAAGGATGCCACACCCTGCCCTGGCATTTGACATAACTGAACCGTCACAATATACATGCAATGTGTTTATTTTAGGCAAATTACTAATCTTATTCCCATATAAAGCCCTTAACTGTCCTGGTTCATGTAATGATTTCTTCATTGTGAGAGGCACTATGTCTAACTCTACTTCTCGTTCTTCCCAGGGTGGATTCTTACAACTCTTCTGAGCAGCTGTACACCAGTTTGCCAGATTACATTTTTTAATAATATTTACTAATCCATTCATGTATCCTCTCTTGCCTTGCCTGCAGAAGATCTTTTATCTTTTAAACCATCATTTATATCTTGTACAAATTTACCCCCACTGTTCCCTCTCATTAATCGAACTGCTGCAACTGTATTAATTTCATTGACCCTCTGTGAAATGCTCTGTAACCCTAGTTCCATTTTCATTATCTCAATCATTGCATTCTTTTGACACCCTAAAATTATTCTCATTGCTACATTTTGCATGATCTCTGATGGTAGAAATATACATCATTCTCAGTATGGGTACCCGAGCACCTTTACCAAAACATGCTAGAGCCTTCAAGGGCTGTAATCTTGCTCTACATTGAGTGAGGACATGATATATTTCTGCCGCTTTACTTTCACAAGTAAAGCCAATATACATTCCTAAATATTTATACTTTGACACTTTCTCAACAATTTTTCCATTTAGAAAAACGGATTCAGTTCCTCTTCTTTTACATTCATACTTGTTTTTTTTTCTTCTTTGATAACCAAGTCCATCTTTTGAGAAAGAACACTAAAATTATTTAATGCAATCTGCAATTTTTTTTACAGTTTCCTTGAAATGGTGCGTGTTGTTTGGTTGCTCGGGTCTCTCCGGGGGAGTCTTGGTCTCTCCTCCTTCAGTCTTGTTCTTATTTTCCTAAATTTTGAAAAGTCTACGTTCTCGATTTTGTTGTATTTGCTGCTTAAATTTCCTCCTCATAATAGTGTTTCTATGAATCCCTCTTCTACTCTGTTGTCTTCGTATGTGTATTTGGTTGTTCCTTTAATATCTTTTAACAGTCTCTCATTTGTTACTGTTGGCTGGGAGTTGACTGAGTAGAACCTGATTCCAATGCCGTCTCCGACGTCGGCTGGCCATTGGCCAGTAGGGTTCTCTCTACGTGGTCTTGCTGGTGTTGACTTCGCTGATTGGTCGGTTGTGTTGTCTAGGGTCTGGTAGTGTGCTGTGTTTAGTTGGGAGTGGGTTGTATCCATTGCAGTCTCTGCTTTTATGCATTTTTCTTGTTATTTTATCTTCCCTTTCTTTGTTGGTGATTCCTAGACTGTTTTCGGTTATTATTTTGAAAATATCTGCTGATGGGGCATTGTCTGGGAAGTTTACCTGTGGTAGGTTGTTCGCTGCAAACATTTCTGATAGTTTTCCGAATGTTCCCGGGTTAGCCAAGTTGTTTATGTGGGCATGTATCAGCGTGGCTAGTATGGTGAAGGGTAGACCTTCACTTAGCTTCAAGTAAGGGTTTTCGGCGTTGGTTTTGTCTTTGATTTTTTCTAACACTTTAGAAGTAGTGTCTTGCAACTTTGTTATTGCAACATAGGTTTTGGTTGAGTCAGTTTCTATATGTGTTCGATTTTTCCTTTTCCTTCATCTCTTTGATGATATCCTTCCTTTCTTGGTATCGTGCTGCCAAAGTGCGGTGAGGTCCTTTGCAGTTCAGACATTTTGGATTTTCTTGTCGTTACACTCCCTTTGTGTGCCCTTCAGCTCCACATCCCGAGCAGTACTTTTTGTATTTATTAGGGCACTTGGCTGATACATGGTTATATTGATAACATATCCAGCAGGGTGTTATAGGATAGAAATTTTCTTGTTCGATTTGGTCTTTTGAAAGGTGATAGTGGGAGATGCAAATTCCGTTTTCTATTGCCTTCTGGGCCATGGCGATTTCTTTGAAACTTAATTTCATCATCTTTGGAGCCCTGGGGAGCAGTACCACCTCTTCGACTTTTGCCCACGTGTTTTTCTGTTCTAATTCTTGTGCTAAATCAATTGATGAATTGTTGGTAATGGTCTTATCCAATCTCTTGATAACAATTGACTGCTTAGCTCTAAGCTGTGGTGGGATGGCTATTTCGAAGTTATCTCTTTTTAGTGTGTATCGATTCAGTTGATAACATGAGATCGACGTCCTTTTCTTCTATGCAGAGCACTATGAAAGAGTCCTTTGCTTCTATTAGAGCGGCGAATTTAATTCCTAGGCGTGTGCATAGAATTGTGCCTAACTCCTCTTTTCTTTTTTCGGATACTTCTCCCCGAAGGGAGCGTACCCGAATCCTGTTACCCGTAGTCCTGGTCATTGCTGCGTCGTTCTCGTTATCATCCCTCCAGAGAGGTGTGTTTGTACGTGTGTATGTGTGCGTATGTATGTGTGGTGTGCGAGTGTCTCCCGATGGCTACATAATTTTTTTTTTTTTTTTTTTTACGGGAATTAGCCCAC